>NC_135551.1:16796002-17038502 GCF_964340395.1 Glandiceps talaboti | reverse complement strand
TTCCGTACAATCTATTATTGCTCTGACACTGGGAAACTTTAATCTGAATGATAGGGGCGTGTATTTATTAACTAGTTGTCTGGATGGCCATACCATACACTTAGATAATACTGTACTCATGTAAGTAATCCAAGTGGTAAATATCTGTGAAACACTTGATTGCGATTGCGACACCCCAAACAGATCACTCATAAAAACAGTAAGAAGACCTAAACGAAAACGAACAAGTGTCAATATATATTCTTCATATCTACTTAGTTTTCTTTGGGGTCCACTCTTCTTTCGTTTATTTCTCTGATAATTCTTTGCTTGTGCACTTTCCTTTCCACTCCAATACTTCAGCTTCATCTCATTTTCATCTAGAATACTGAAGAAATTATTTAATTTCTCTTTACGGGGCACACCAGTATACTGACTGACTGACAGAGGAATCTGATTCAACTACCTTTTCAATACAAGCGACCTATCGGTCAGAATAGCTCCACTGTTGTTTTTAATTTAATTTTTATTTTGTAACATGTAGAAGTGGTTCAGTTCTTCAGCTCTTCACTATGCAGTTTTGTTTTAGCGATGTAATAAAGTGGTTAGTGGTTTCATATGATGTCTCACTATAAAATACATTTTACACAGAAGTTGGTAATGTATTGTACTTTTATACCATAGTCACCATTTTATTTAAAAATATCTACTGTTATGAAAAATTACACAAAATCTCAGAAAAATAATGACTGGGAAATGCACACAAAATAAGAAAAAAAGAGGATTTTGAGGTTGGCTATAAATAATTCCAGTGTCTTACAGCTTTAACCCTGGAAAATTTTAATGATGAATGAAATAAACAAGGGATCTAAAATAATTTTGAGGTAATTCGAATTTCAATTTTCTAACAAATTTACCAAGTCAACAACATTCAACTTGTACTAGTTGTAGTAGACATAACATCGTCTGATATTTTAATTTACAGTGTTTCTTGTGACCGGCGCCTGTCAGCAGACTCGTCCAAATTTTTTTCATCATTCCATTGTATTTAAACCTTGTACTTGACATTTCACAATATTTATAATTCTCAACAAATTACCTCAACATGCCTCACCTCGCTCGTACTCAAAGCAGTCCCGGTATGATCACTGACAAGTCGTGCTTGCATACGGAGTAATCCGGGACTCGATTCTGACAATTGTCCCTACTATTTGTTTAGAGTCAAGTCAGCAATATAGACTTGTGCACCGCCTGTCGTATGTAAGCAGGGTTAACCACTGGCATGACCAGAGAGAACCTTTTCGGATTTACATGTAAAACGGGGAAAGATACGAAAAACATAATGCAAAGTACGAAGCCAAATTAAAGGTGTAATTATTTTAATTATTTTTACCTGCCAAATATTTGCATTTTGGAAATGGCAAGACACGTTCATGTCGTTTGACTTTACATGTAAACTGTCGGCCAATAAACAAAGTTTGGTCGATTCTCAGTCGGCAATGATTCTGCTCTTGCATAACTTCAACCGCATGCCAAGGCATGCCTTCCTTACGCGAGTTGTCTTCATTCTGGTTCACTGTCACTCCAAATTGCACGACAATATAGAATTAATCACCAGATACAGTTTATCTGAAAACATTAAACTTTTATAGTGGGTCTGAAGTGTGATTTTAGTGAGTACCAAGAACTCCCGTGTTGTTGCTGTGGAAAATCGCCCGGACGTCAAACGAGGTCATCTTCAGCTTCCGGGTCAAATCAGTAATTTTCTACCGAAAATTCTTGAACAGTCGGAACCGTTACACAACGATCCTACTAAATTTACTTGCCATGGTTATCTAAAACACATAAAAATCCACCTTTTTGTGAAATTTGTAAACTTTCCGGTCCGTACACAGGGAACTCAGGCTCAGTTAGTTTTGTTTACAAATATAAACAAACAAGTAAACAAACAAACAAACAAACAAACAAACAAAACACAAACAAGTAAAAACAAACATACAAACAAACAAACAAACACAATAAACAAAACAAGTAAACAAACAAACAAGTAAACAAACAAACAAACAAACAAATAAACCGACAAATGAGTAGATACATTCATGAGTAAACGACAACAAACAAAAAACAAACAAACAAACAAACACTGCCCCCCCCCCCCCCGAAATGGTCACATATGGAAATAACCCACAAGGGTTGAGACTGATCAAGTACTATGAGTACTATTATAATTTTCATATCCTGGAAGAAATGCCATAAATTGACTTCAGATCAGTCAAAAATCCACCTCGCTAGAACAAATATGCTTAGAACTCACATTTTACCAGGCGAAATTGACAGTAAAATGAACAGAAAGGCTGAAATCCCGACGATTTCTGATTTGTTGCTCTGTGGAATCTTGTCATTTTTAAAGCTTGTTGCAAACGTTTCAAACACGCGGGCTATATCAAAGCAATCTGACAAGAAGTATTTGAGGAGATGATGAAAATATCATTTTTTGAAGAAAAAAATTATAAAAAATTGAAAATAGCACAGATCAACTTGGCATGAACAAATCTGAATAGCCTCCCCCCAGGGAACATGCACACCAAATATCGAAGAATTCTGACTGTCACTTTTGGAGAAGATGATGAAAATATAAAAAGTTCACGGACAGCTATGATTCACTGTACTCTATACCGCTTATACCCACCTATACCTAAAGCTACGCTTTCAGCTTTCGCTGACAGCGGAGCTAAAAAAAGGTCACGGAGTAACTTACTTTTATTAGAAAGTGTGCTTGTCATAGACTCATTTTCCTTAATATATTTATCTATCTCAGCACATGTGATATCAGTTTGAGTTCCTGTACTTGTAACTGTACTGTTCATGTTATTATTGTTATTATTGTCAGTTGTTTCACGTTTCCAGCTTTCCTATCATCATTACCACTTATTGATATAATTCTCACTTTGGCAGGTCTGTTATCCAATTCATCATTTTTACAGAGTGTACTAGTATGTGTACAAATATAATCATGATGGTTGACAGGCCCTGTAACCTGGTGTTCAGCTACACATTCCAATCCTGTAAGGGGAAAATAAGGAAAGCAATGAGTTTGGAAATAATACTTTACTCTACTTTCCATTATATTGTACACCTTTTGACTTATTCATGATCACTGATTAGTAAACTGAGTTTACTAATTCATACCTTGGGGTCATTGTCATTATTTATGTTTTGTTTTGAGGGTTTTTTCGGGGGGGGGAGAAAACGAAAGCATGCATCACATCATAATATAACATTCAATTTCATATTGAAATCCTTGACAATTTCTGAATCCACATTTACTAGGGAAATGTCTGGTGCAGTAATCATAATCAGAGTAAAATATGATAACAAAAAGACTGTTTTATCAAAAATGTTCAGCCATAGAATAGTATGACCTGAGTACACTGCATGTCTGGCTATATTGTTACAATGTAATCAAGTTTAAAAACAGGTCACAATTCCATATAAATGTCGGATAGAAATACCACCACGAGAACTTTAGACTATTTAGCATATCATTCTCCTCATAAAATGATGTTATTTACCTAGGTTTGTCTGTCGATATTGATGTTGTCACTCGTGGCTAAACTGTGTGGAGAGTTTCTACTTCAACTTCTACTCCAACATCAATATCAACAGCAGGGATCATGACTGGATGTTGATAATTGTGAAAACATCGTTGGCAGATATTGGTTCGCGATTTTCGGTTTCCCGCCAAGAAAATGTCTTGAACACATCCTTGAATACCTGTTTGGTTTCCTTCGCATCGCAAGCACCCATGGTTTTTGTACGTAGTTTCGGGTATCTTTTCGTCGGAAATGGATGAAAGGAAATATCCATTATGAACGGATAATTATCATATCGTTCCCGTTTTAAAGAGGCTGAATTACATCCAGGGGCATTGCAGTAAAAGTGTGGCATATTCAGACTAAAATCAAGTCAGATATCGCGAAAATGTTTGAACAGAGGCGAAATATGTCATCTGATCGAGCGACTATATGTATATTCAAGGCTGTATCAGCTGTCAAATCAATCTGATTAAAATCTGATGTGGTAAAAGCGGCTAGATGCCTTTATTTACCTCTATATGTACATCATTTTGTGTCACTTGTTTAGTTCCGAGTGATAGCTGCCGTCCCACGGCGATCACTCAGACCAAACGACACAAAACGACGGAAATAGAGGTAAATAAAGGCATCTAGCCGCTTTTGCCACATCAGATTTTTATCAGATTGCTGTCAAATCAACCCCACACTACATAAATGAAATTGATTGTCTTTCGATGATAGAGGGCGCTGCATCGCATAGCAACGAAGAGAACATAGAAATCAGCTATTACTCCAAGTAAAGGTGGGTCCAGCCCTCGACATTACTTTCACTGTCTCATACATGACCTAGACGTTGAGTATTACCGAGTTTATCCACGAGGTAGGTATTACATTTGGCGAGCATTTGGCGTAATGTCTTTAAAAACAGCTTTGTAATGTATCCATTATCGAAGTAATCTACTTACTTAATACCTACATGAGTGGACTCTGTTCTACACGTGACGTATTTCTTACTAGGTTCGTCTAACCATGGATATACTATAATAGTAACATATAGAGTCGCGATATGACCCAGACATGACCTAGCTATTACCGAGTTTATCCATGACTCGAGGTAGGTATTATATTTGGCAAGCGTTTGGCGTAATGTCTTTGCAAAAACAGCTTTGTAATGTATCCATTATAGAAATAATCTATTTAATTACATGTCCTATACATGCTATAAGTTATATTACATTCGATTAACCTCAGACCACTAACAAATAAACTAGAAACGCCAATTGTATTAGGTGTGAATCGGGCTCTTAATCCTTCTCCCTACTGTCATGCTCACCCTTCAAGCATGCCTTTTGTTTTAAACTCTCTCTGAAAACTGTCGAACGTTGTGTTGTGCAAAATGATACTTCGGGTCTTTACGTTTTTTTTGCAATTGACGCGACCAGTTTCTATCGGAAAAGGTCTAAGGTTAGTAACTGTAGTCTATGCAAGGGCATGAGGCAACAATTCTGGTGTCAATAACAATATTGAATAACGTGAATATAGACAACATCAACAAGTTTCGTCAAGTTCTTGTTTATCATTATTTCATTACCATTACAGCGAAAGAAAACACTTCGCGGTGAGTGGACTTGCGAGAGCACAGAAACAAGTGTAATTTTACCCCTTTTCATATATAGTTGGCTAAATACGTCAATATTAACGATATTATCGACATTTTATTGTATTCTGATACAAACAGTCTGAGACATAACCCGGGAAACAAATGCCTGTGCTCCAGACATACGATATTAGTGTACCTATTGTCTTGATACCTATGTGAGCCATATTAATTTCTCTAACTAGGTGTTTGGCGACATTTATTTATTTTTTTATTTTTTTATTCATTCATCATCCAACAGGCTTAACCCAATAACAGGACGACCTTGATAAAATACAATAAATGATTGAACAAAACGTGTACCATACATCACCATAACAATTACACTATACCTTTACACAATGAGGAAAATACAATAAACATAAAGAAATACAAAATTAAGTAAAATTACCCGTCTGTATATATTAACTCTTTCAATTCATTTTTAAAATCAGCAAACAACGTAAAAAGGTCAATGCCATAAGGATACAGACTATTTAAAAGCCTCATAGAGCGCGATACAAATGCATGTTTGGACAGATCCATACGGTGGTTAGGAAGCCTAAAAAAGTCCCTAAATCTAAAACACCTTGGAGGAACATAAAAATTAAACTTATCAAGAATATCTTGGCAAAAAATCTAGAATTCACACATTAATCTAGACAAAACACAGGTCAAGAAATTTACATCTAAGAAATAAGGAAGGCAAATTAAAAACGCCGCATAATTCTGAGTATCGATCTGACTCATACACATAACCCTGCTTAACGCACATATATTTAATGAATTTCTTTTGGACCCTTTCAATTTTCTGACTGAGGTAGTTCTGATAAGGGGACCAGACTACGCAGTATTCTAAATTGCTTCTGACATATGATATATACAAAGTTCTCAAGGTTTGCACGTTGTTGAAATTCGAGCAAATACGCTTTATAAATCCAAGCATTTGAAATGACCTTTTAATAATACGATTAATATGTTGAGAAAAACTAAAGTTATATGAGTCAGGTATACTCCGAGATCTTTGACTACTTGTACTCGCTTGATTGGCTGTTTATCAAGTTTATATGTATAATCAATCACCTAAGACTTAGTTTTCCTTGAAAAAGTTATTATATTACATTTACCGATGTTACGATTGAGCTTCCATGATCTACACCATTTAGCAACGAGACTAGCATCAGATTGAAGAAGTCTGCAATCGTAATCAGACTGTATTGACCTACAAAATTTTAAGTCATCTGCATATAAATACATAGTTGAACGTATAAGCAGTGTCATGTCTAAACCCAAACACAGCAGTAATTACGAATTCATGACAATTCTAGGGGTACGGATTTGTATAATGTCTATGTGTATGTCGCTGTGTTTTTCATACAACTATCTGCACAAAAAGAAACTTCAGATTATCTTGGCCTGACAAGTACTAAATTCAGATTCTGTTAAAGACGTCAAATACAAAATTCTAAGATCATAAAAAAATCACATTGCAGTAAGAAATGCATTTCATCTTCTACTGACCCACTACAGCAGAATTCGCACACAATCTACCTTCAACACATGCAGAGGTTCCCAATGTACATGAACTATTATACATTCTACTGTCTACACCAAAAACTGGTAACCTGTACAAAATTGCTCGCCTATCAACATAGTCACATCATACCTTATTTTGATGAATTCGTTATGGTGACTAGCGCTCTCGTATTTACTGAGATCTCGTTCATTATAAAGTAGAGTTACGTAATAGATATCATGCCTGCTGATCTATAATTATAAAAACTGTTTTCACATGTGTCAACGTACAAACGTGAATTCATCTGTCACACATTTTGTTTTGCCAGATTTCGCCCATATTATGTTGAAGATGAAAGTTGCCTCACAGTTCTTCGTAAAACACCAGAAAGTTACAAGTTTCTTCATCTGTTTCCTGTTCCTCGCACTGATTCAGTACCTTCACTTTGGTGTGTTCATAGAACAATGGGCACCTATGAAACCAGCCGTCGATAGAAAGAAATGCACTTGTTCTTGTTGGGATACTGTCTTCAAAGGTGGTTATGAAAAACCAGTGGCAGGCTATCATCATGTATACTTCAACGTTACGCCGCAGACGTTCAAAATGTGGATGTGGACGGTATTCGCCGGCCATACTCGTTGTCTATGAAACATGTACCCGGATAGTTACATTGTTACTCACTGGAAATATCCGTGTCACCATGTTGGCATTGTTGTTAACAGTTATTCATTCGCATTACTATACTTGGTGGGTCTTATGGGGATATTGGAACGACGATTTTTACCGGCAATGGAATCATCAACTATTATTCACCATCACCGAGGCAATATCGACAGTTACAGTTTTTCACCTTTTAGATGCTACCGTCATCCCGGACACCAAACATTTATTTATTATACTCAACATCGCTGTTTTCCACATATTACTTGCAGGAGTAGATCAGTTTATTTTTAATATTATAAATTGGCGCCCTGAAACCACACATCGCGTTATCAGAGACTCTGTATTAATGGCCACGGATCTCTTGAATTTATTTATTGCTGTGTTTGAAATGTATAGAGATGGCAAGTCCAAGGGTTTTACTGTGTACTCGTATCTCAAAAGTCGTGTACGTGTTATTATATCTTCAGTTTTCATTGTTTCTGGTTCATTTCTCTTCTGTGTGCTATTTATGTAGTTAGACTTAATATTCCTTTCAATGGCACTCAAATCTTTCACTTTTTGAAAACAATGTTCGATTGCTGGGACAACGATAGTAAAACTATTGTAGTCTGAGAAATATGCAATTTGATTTGAATTGATTTGTTTGTTTGTTTGTTTATTTATTTGAATACACCGAATCATATTTTCGCTAATTAATTATGCTATTGATTTTCTCTCCCTTGGACACACGAATTCAGTCTGCCGAATTTCTTTCGTAAAGAATGGATGGTCTGTGTTTTATATTTTGTTATATATATATATATATATATATATATATATATATATATATATATATATATATATATATATATATATATATATATATATATATATATATATATATATATATATATATATATATATATGCAATAATTCAGTTTAATTCTGTCACATATTCCCATATGCTGGTATGTTATATTTTTTATATCAAACTCAGAATATAATGATGATAGCATGGCTACAAATCATCATGGAATATATACAGTACTTCTGAGCTTACATTGAATATGAGAATATGCATATATATATATATATATATATATATATATATATATATATATATATATATATATATATAACATACATAAAATGAAAGAAGACGGGTATTATGATGATGATGATGATGATGATGATGATGATGATTATGCTGATGCTGATACTGATGATGATGATGATGATGATGATGATAATGATGATGATGTTGATGATAGCTTGGCTACATTTCATCATTGAATCTGTACAGTACTTCTAAGCTTACATTGAGGTTTTACTTTCGATAGTCTAAGTTTTTGCATGTTCTGAATTGTGATTTATATTCGACTATAAACAGCTTTACCTACAATTTGTTCAAGTTTGACCACATACGCTTTAAAGGCCAATGAAGCAAACCTTTTAGCAATAGTGTTATTTTGTGACTAAAGCCAGAAGGATTATACAGTTAGTTGCAAGTTACCGCTCACGTACTCCGTTTGATACAACTTTAAAACTTGTGAAACTCGTGCATTATTGCATTTCACTAACTTTAATTTGTGTGGACTTGTCATCACCTAGTTGAAATTGACAGGTTGGGGACTATCCCACACACTATCCCAGGGATATGATAGCCATGACATCTGGAGAATATATGCAACTGTCATATTTTGTATCCGCAGTCATTAACAATTGTCAACTGCAAAGACAGCACAGGACAGATGTGAATTACATGGTCAGGCATGACTTCGATTAACTTTTAGCCAATGGCTTCAATGACAGTTTACGTCATCAGACACATTAGCCAATGGAGACTGAGATTTTGGCTATGAATGACATGCTGTATGAGCACATGTTTTCTTATGTAAACCATTGGAAATTTCTTAGTTCTAAGATGGGGAGCAGAGCCTGTAGCAGAGTATATATGTTACCCTAGAGCTTGAGCTAGTGCTTGGGGAGAAAGGCGATGAGACGAGAGGACGAGAGAGCAGAGAACAGCAAGGCGAGGTGAGGCAAGGCGGGCGAGGGGAAGCAGACCAAACTGAACAGTGGGAACAGAGGCCAGTTGGTTCAAGTGTGCAGGTAACGGACATTGGTAGCAGTATTGGGCATCTGGAGACAGTTCAACGGCGTATGGAGTCTTCAGTCGGAGCCAGCTCTACCAATTGTTGTGTAACTGCCATCGCTTCTTTATGTGTACACCCTCGTTCGGACACTATGTTGTTTGCTCAATAACAGCACAGTCAGATAAGTCTTGCCGGCACATATTTTGTTTGAATGTTTATATATAGTCTTTTTATATAGTTAATTAAAGTTGATGTTTACTCATATTTCTGCGTGTCCTGGAGTTCCTTACAGCAAGCCATCCCCACAGATCACATTAAGGGTTCCGTCCCCCCGACTTACCCACAGTTTATGAAAGTGTAGCCTGTAAATCTCAGGCACTGGAATATTCCCAAAATTCAAAATATTGTCTATTCATTCACACAAACATGGTGAAAGATGATTTCACTACAAATGGTGGCAGCGGTGGGATTCATTCTTTGATAAATTAAGGATTGTGATCTGTTTGTGGCTTGTTGTAACCAAGGACATTATTTTTCATCAGATTTTGATGTTTTTGACGACAATTTTTTTAACATTTGAAGTTTTAGGATCTAGTAATAGTGAGTGAAAGAATTAGAGTGTAATTTGTGTGTCTGTTGTATGGAGAGTTTTGTTGTTGTTGATACATTATAACCATTTAAAACTTAGGTCTTCCTAGAAATTAATCGCAACAAATGAATGGGAGAATATGACTGAGGCTGCTATTTGTGAAGTGATGAAAAAGTGAGAGAGGCTGAGGAAGCGAGCAAATATACGGTCGAAGTGTGGACGATCACAGTGGTCTGAGTTTGTGTGTGTACACCCGCGTTCGGACACTAAGTTTGTTTGCTCAATGACAACACAGTCAGATAAGTAATTCTTTTGCCGGCACATATTTTGTTTGAATGTTTATATAGTCTTTTTATATAGTTAATTAAAAGTTGATGTTTTAATTATATTTCTATGTGTCCTGGAGTTTATTACAGCAAGCCATCCCCACATATCACATTAAGGGTTCCGCCCCCCCCCCCGACATAGGTGCCAATGTTTTGACATGTACTTTTGATGTCTGCATGCATTGGTGACGTAAACTTTCATTAAATTCGGAGAAAATGTAGCAAGAAACTTTTTTCATTCAATATTGGTATCTTAAGTGTAGTTTCCCTTGGTTTCTGCATGGTTGTATCAAAAAACCTCAGACCACAAAGTATGAGATTAATAGACATATAATCAGCATACTCGCACATGTCGGACGTTCGACTTGGCTGTCTATACGTTTCATAAAATATTGCTTCTCCGTTGTTGGATTTTATTATCTGATGACTGTAGTACTTCTGTAAATGGTAGGTGCTTTGCATACTGCCTGTGAAACTTTGACCAAACGAACATTATAGCTGGAAAACCGTTCCCAAAATTTCTTGGCTCGTAATTTGCAATTCATAAGTGGGCTGTTGTCTTGCCATTGTCAGGTGATCTCGATCTTTGCCCCAGATGTGAAGAAACACGTTTCCCTAGCCCAGCTACTAGTGGTAGACAAAATGAGAAGAAGCAAAGTGCTACTAATAAGAAGATTAAGAAAACTGAGTCAACACGAAGTGAAACTGACAGGCCCATTATTGTAAATGAACTGTTATGTTTTCTATGGAACAAAATTGATATTTTGCCTAGTGACATGATTATTAAACTGTGTTGATACGTATGAAGATAAAGAGGTCGAACAAGTTAAGAGACTGCTGTTTGAGTCGTGCAATGCTGATAGATCTCGTCTCATTCGCCGCCAAGGACAGAACAAACGAAATAACAACATTCAAGATATGCTAACTTTATTACATGAACTTGATGAAACTGAAGTACCTTGTTTTGTTGCGTTTGATCTATCATGCTTGCCAGGTATTGATATTTCACATATCGATGTCTCTGTACTAATCAAGGAAATTAGAGTATTGCAACATGAGTTGTCCCAGTTAAAGGGAAGTAGATGTCCAGATGAACGCGAAAACCTGAAGGCTGAATTTGCATCTTTGCGACAAGAAATGAATGCGGTGAAAGAATCGATAATAATGATGATAATGATGATAATGATGATGATGATGATGATGATGATATAGTTTGGAAAGTCATAAAGAACACGGACAATGATGCATGTACTGACTCAAGTATGAAGGTGGTAACAATGATATCATGGAACCTTTACAAGTGACCAGATCAGGCAGAGTATGCACAACATGAAAACACGTTTTAGATACTAACTAGATTGTGTATGATTATAAGAGAAAGGTAACTAGCCAGTCTTTTACTGTTTTGTCACTTTACATGTACAAATATTGCCTTCTAACACAGCGTCAAAACCATTTAATTTGTATGTAATACATATAATGGGAATATTGATTAACGTTCAGTATATGTCGGGGGTACGCATTATTGCTTAGATTGCCGCCCTGGATTGCCGTTTTCTTAGGAAAATATCGTACGAATCCTGCTGCTACAAATGTATCAATCTCTATACTAGTAGATATATTCCTTACAGGTAGGAATATATAGTCAAAATGTTCTTATATTTAGTCTGTAGACCAGGAAAACAACACTATAAGAAATATTACACGCCCCTATGCTGCTGACTACGGAACGTAAGAAACCAATCAGCAATAGATTTATAAAACAAAATTCAACTCTCGCATTGATACAGAGTGTGAGATCGATTTGTTCTCACACTTAACTGGCTGTCCCACACTCTCAGCTTCCAGGAACTTGTGAACAAACAGAGCCGGTGAACGGTAACTAAAATTATGGTCATTCTTTACTCAGGACCAGCATTTTGTATAGTTCTACCTTCCAGACAACTCTTTTCGCATACCTAAATGTTAATCGCTCTCTGATCAGACATAAACAAACATTTACGAGAATGTCAACAGATACTATCACACGTAAATTAACAGTTTTGAGAACTGATATAATGTTTGAGCGATCAATTTCGAAGGTAATAACAACGTGTATTTGACGCCGAAACACGTCGTAATGGATGTCAAATGTCAAGCCTGACACGAGCACGACGTACTCGTGACAGGCGTTGGGTACGAGCACGACGTACTCGTGACAGGCGTTGGGTACGAGCACGACGTGCTCGTGACCGGCGTCTGTCAGCAGACTCGGCAAAAAAAAATTGAAAAAAAGTTGAAAACAAAGTTGAAAAACTTTAACAAAAAATATATTTTGACTTTCAATTACATATAATCCTTAAACAAAATTCTGGTTTGACGAAAAATAAAACAATAATCTCAAAAATATGAAAACTTGTTTGAATTAAATAATGTTAACATGGAATAAAAGTGTGGATTCCATCGAAAAACAACACCTAATTAACGGTTAACATTAGTTTGCAACTACGAAAAATATAAAATACTATAGCTAAAATAAAATAATACTTTTGGCCTGAACGGCTTGCCATAACCATGCTATTCTTACTATTATGTTTATTTAACCCCACAATTAATATTTTGTCCCAGATTTGACCTATCACTACAGTTTTTAAAGTACTACGGTATTTTAGAAGATTCAAGTAATGGTTATTTCCCATCACTGTATTTGTGTTGTAATTCAGAAATAACAACGATTTCAAAATACCCAACGTTTGAACTCAATTGATCATACTGAAAGCTGTACGATCAGTGGTAGCTAAAGGTAACGGTGTAAACCGTACAGGTATAAGCTTACTACTAGCTAGGTACATACATAAGAACACAATGCAAAAACCATTTTCCCCAAATAGTGGAAATCTAACATCACAAAACCTAAAATTCTGGTAAAATGACTTTTATGTAAGTGATAACACCATTTTTTCTATATTATGATATAATTTTCCCTATTACACTTACCAAAATGAAATATTTACATTGAACGACACTATCTTCCCCGTCAACGCCTCTGCGAATCTGAATAAGTGAGCACATAGTTTAATAACCGTATAAACTCAGTCTGTGTCACGTGACATTATAGACTTGTCCAGTTGCATGTTCCATTTCAATGGAGACAAAAGGGGGAATTCGAAAAGATTTCATGTGTGTGTGTGTGTGTGTGTGTGTGTGTGTGTCTGTACAGCCTACGATGTAAGATTTCTGCAAGTGTCTGTACTATTAGGATATTAACTTGGTAAAGACATGTAATGTTTTATCTGGAGCATGAAAATGACGAAAAACTCTTAAAAGTTCCAGACCATGACCCATTCGAAGATCATTTCTATATTCAAAGTATAAAACTTACGACGAACATATATAAATACAAACGGTTAGGCCTAATAAAACAAATTGTGTGGTTCCGATTATTTACGCTCAATTTTAGAATATGTCGGGTAGATAGAGTTTTTATTTCAGGTGTGAGTGTCTAGTTCAAGTAGTTATGTTTTCTGTTGTTTTCATATGGTCTCTGTGTTATTTATAATATCGTTTTCTTCCCATCAGATGAACAGCCATTAAAGATCGGAAAAGCAGTCTTTTTAAGTTACCGATGTTAGTATCCACATCCACTGTTTCTGGCGAGACTTTTTGTTATTTTTTTTCTCGAATATGTAAACAAAAATGGCTAGGGTCGGCAGTGAAAAACTAGGCGGGTCGGGTAACCGGAACCATTAACATTTTTTAACCACTCGTCCTGCATACGGTAACTTATAATTACACGAAACTGAGGACGAGTTCAAATATAGAAACTATAAACAAATACATGCTGTTCTGTGTAGCCTATCGGAGCGCCACCAACGATTGCAAAGCGAGAAGAAAGCCTTGAAATCACTATGTGATTCGGATCTTCGCCAGTGATTCCGACGACTTGGAGTAAGGAAAGTGCTAGAAATGTTGCTATAGTACTATATATTCGTATGGTATCAAAGGCAAAATATACTAAAAAGCGACAAAACAAAAATAACAAAACCTGAAGCTAGAATTTCACGAACATGACAAGTCAGATAAGAGTACACATGATAACCTTTGGACTTCCCATCTCTGTACATTTCAAACACGGCAGTGAATAAATTTACAAAATCTGAAGACATAAACCCTAGGTCCCTGACAACTCTATATACAAATTTAAAACCTGGCTTCCAGCGTGAAATGTTGATAATAAACTGGTCTATTCCTCCAAGAAAAATGTGTAGAACTGCGATGCTGGATATCAGGAATAAATGTTTGCCATTAGGAATGACTCTGACGTCAAGAAGATAAAATACTGTCAATGTAGAGATGCTCTCCGTAAAAGTGAAAAATAGTTGGTGGTTCCACTGTAGGTAGTAATCGTCGTTCCAGTATCCCCAAAACATCCACCAGGAATAGTAATGGGAATGAATAACCACGAACAACAATATCAACATGGTGACACGGATATTTCCAGTGAGTAACAATGTAACGATCCGGGTACATGTTTCATAGACAATGAGTATGGCGAATACCGTCCACATCCACATTTTGAATGACTGCGACGTAACGTTGAAGTATACATGATGATAGCCTGCCACGGGATGTTCATAACTACCTTTGAAGACAGTATCCCAACAGGAACAGGTACAGTTATGTGTACTGACGGGTGGTTTAGATACCCATTGTTTTATCACCACACCGAAATGGACATACTGAACAATTCCAAGGAACAGGAAACATAGGACAAAACTGGTAATTTTCCTGTATTCTACCAAACAACGAGTGATCGACTTCATCTTCGGTAAGGATAGTCGCGGAACACACATATAAAACGAGTTCCCTTGACCCCAGCTCAATACATTGAAAGAAAACTGTTTCAATGTGTTATATCTCAGACACCAAGACTGAGGTTATACTGTGGCATATCAGCATGTACATCAACTATGTGAACTTTGAACTGCTATCATCATAAGCTTATACAAATATGTTCATTGTAGACATAAAACTACAACTGAGTACCGTATAAAGTACCGTACATGTAAAATCTCCGATCGCGATCCGTTCTACACTACACTACACTACACTACACTACACTACACTACACACTACACTACACTACACTACACTAAGCCCTTACACTACGTACTTTTCAAGGTGAACTCACGTCGACTTTGTGGCTAGAAGAATGGACTCTAGCTATAATCATGATAATGGCGATATCTGTGATCCTCATGACCCCACCCCAATAGTTCCAGTAGTAACGGATCAACCGGGTACGACAACCTATGCCCCACCGCCACCCAATGTCATCCCCGGTGAAGATGGCGGACTTGTCTAGAGATCTCCATACGGACTACAGCGGAAACTACGACAGGCATCATTGACTGCTAATATTAATTTACAATTTCTGTGAGCAGAAGCACTCGGAACTTGGTAATATTTGAAAATTGGATTGTAAAACCACTTTCATCATTAATCTGCCATCTGTCAAAACCTATCATTTTTTTTCACTCAACACTTTGAACCAGAGGGATATATGATCAGTGGAGGCACAGGGGCGTGTAATTATTGCTTTGATTTCCGTTTTCTTAGGAAAATATCATTCATACGAATCTTGCTGCTACAAATGTATCGATCTGTAGTACTACGTATACTATAAATATCTCTTTCCCTGTACAGGTAGGAATATATATTCAAAAGGTTGTTATATTTAGTCTGTAGACCTGGAAAACAACAATCTATGCAATATTACACGCCCCTGGGTGAGTGGAGGGAGACGCGCTGTAAAAGTTTAAAGTTGTGTGATTGGTCGGTACTACAGCCACTTGAGAAATTAGTCCGCATTTCCAGAAACATCTTAACAAATAAAACAGGTGTATTTACTGCGAACTAAACTATTGTTTTTGGCCTAATGGCATTTTTTGGATATTTCTAAATGAATAACAAGTTTTATTCTATCGTATGTTATTCCTATATAGCATCGAATGCGAACTATTTTCTTATGCAACTATACATATTACAAAGATACGTAGTAAAGAGACCAAGATGGCGGTAAGTTTGACGGTCGCTCGTTCACTGCGTAAGAGATCTCGGCAAAATAAGTACGATGCCGTGCGTATGCATTGTAGTTGAGTAGTTTTAGCATACTGAAATGTGTATTTACGATGCAGTTAGGGTTAGGGTTATGGTAAGGTGCATGCACTACTGTTCATGATTGCATCAAACACGCCTCCTCCCAGAAATTGTGACCCTCAGACTCGGAGTCGAGTCAGACAGCTGTTGACACTTGACAGTGTTGTGATGGTCGTCTGCTGAGTCGAAAATCCAGTATGCTGCTGTTGCTGTTGCTGTTACCATATTCATGCCAGAGGTTTCATTCAGTAGCCAAAAACTAACTTTGTGTAAAAACTATTAACCATATCATTTTGTAAATGATGCAGATGTTCTGAAAATGTAACACTACAAATCGTGAGATAGAAAAAACCCTGACGCAGTGACGGGGTGGGCCCGGGCGGTGTGGTCGGAGTTGGGGGTTGGATGGGTGTACAATCATGGGATATTTATAAGGGGAGACCTTATACCCTGTCTCCATGGTACAGTCAGTACACACCAGTTATGTATGTGTGAATACTACATCAGACAGGAGGTATGTAAGACCCCAAATACAGAAGTGAGGTCAGAACTGAGACTCTCAAAATGAAGAACATGCTAAGTGAGACTGTCTTTGAGAGTGCTTTTGAGACTCTCATATATCAAATTAGCTGCAATAATTGTAGCGTTTGATGTGATTTTGAGGGTTTTTCGTTCCGAAGATTAACCCGAATCGGGTTTGATTCGGGTTAAATGTCGGAACGAAAGAAGGCACAAAAACAGACGAAAAAGCCCTCAAAATCACATCAAACGCTACAATTATTGCAGCTAATATCAAATAGACTGTAATTGCAAGCAAACCTGAGATCGTCTCTGAGACGGGAAAATGGTAGTCTTACAACCTAGTATTTCGGCTAGTGTAGCCACAGGGTGCTCAGGCTCATTTAGTTCTGTTTACAAATATAAACAAAACAAAATAAACATACAAGTAAACAAACAAACAAAAACAAGTAAACAAACAAACAAAATAACCTGACAAATGAGTAGATACATACATGAGTATGAGTAGATACATACATGAGTAAATGACAACAAACCAACGAACAACCAAACACTGCCCCCCCCCCCCCCCCCCACGGTTATTTCCATATGTGACCATTTCGGGGGGGGGGCAGTGTTTGGTTGTTCGTTGGTTTGTTGTAGTTTACTCATGTATCTACTCATTTGTCAGTTTATTTTGTTTGTTTACTTGTTTATCTGTTTGTTTCTGTTTGTTTGTTTACTTGTATGTTATTTTGTTTTGTTTATATTTGTAAACAGAACTAAATGAGCCTGAGCACCCTGTGGTGTAGCCTAGATAGCTTACGTGTAATTCAAACCGCGAGCTATTCAACTACACATACGTATCTCGTTTCATATTCTAAAGATGTCGCTGTTGAATCGTCGTTGTATGCAATGCATGTGGTTTGTTTGTTTGTTTCAAATTTGTGCACAGTTGGGCTGAGTGACCATGATTTGTGTCTGATCATGCATGTGCCTTGTTCAGCTAGCTGCATCCGTTGGTAATGCGATGACTTCTGTTGCTGTCCACTGTTTATTGTTTGCATCATACGCGTCTCAAATCCAGTCTCAGATATGGTCTCACTTTGGACTTCCTTCAAAATGAGAGTCTCAGACTCAGTCTCACTTATGGTTTACACAGGGTCTTATATAAGTTATAACTGCAAACAGTGCACTTTGTATTTCTATTATGATACAGGTAAGCTTATAATGAACAATGGTGTCTACAACAAGTGTACTTAATTGGCTGAAATCACATCACCATATTTGTGCCAGTACAGAGTGGTGTGAAGCATGTATTGAATGGATACAAGATGAGTACCAGGTAAGGGTATTTAAGTCATTTTGATTTTCTCTTTTTATCTACAATTATTTTCATTAACTTATGACACACACCACTTCAAGTACCTAGTATGTTGACTTAATAAGTTAATTCTCTCATAATTTAACATACACCTCTAATGCACGGTACTTACTTTCTTGCAATGCCCCAAAAATGAGGTCTTCTGCTTTCCTTTACTGTGTCATGATTCAAATCACATTCAACTTCAAATGAATAGTCACATGAGTTTGAAAACTATCGTATTGTTAATTTTGTTTTCCAAACACAGACTTAGAAATAATTATGACCTGAGTTTGTTTGATTACACCCCATTTCAAGTTGGAATCTGTATAGAGAAGACGAATGTTAAGGTCCTACAAAATCACAAATCAAATGATTTTGATATTGAGATATCAGACAACTCCTTATCAGTAATCCTGACTCATTATTGGACAATTATTTTTGATTGTAAATTGGTTATTTTTACAATGTTTCCATCTTGCTTTCCTGACTAGGGAACACAGTTGAGAGCTCAAAGGATCCAAGAACTGGTTTATGAGCAATGGTTACATGTAGATCTAAGAGACTTGGCAGAACCATCATTACCACAGGGATTGAACACACAGGAGAAGACTGTTTTGAGAGGATTTTATTGCCTACAGGTAAAAATAAATTATGAGTTTGCAGCAACAGTGCTTCCCTTTTAGGGGAAAGACTCCCTTTTGTCAGGTGTCTAGACATGTCATTCTTCGCAATGGTTGACAAAAAAAATCTTTTATGAATAAACCATGCAATATAGTAATATTAACCCTTATACATGTAGTTTATTTCAGTTTCATGAAAGCTTCAGTAAGTGTTCTAAAATGTAACAACTATTAACTTGTCAACCAGCTCGTGGAAAAATTCTAGGGAGTACTCAGGCTCAGCCATAAAATGGAATGATGTACTTTTGGTTATTTTTATTTTGCAAGTTTGAGCATTGTCCTTGAACAAGTTTTGACTCTAGGTTTTTCAAAAGGTTTGATTTGCCATAGGTTTATAACAAAATCATTGTGAGACAAGAAAAAGAGATTTGTTGCAAATTCAATGAAATGTTTGTTCTAGTGTAGATAGTTAAAGAATAATTATTTCCAAACATGAGCTACAGGAGTAGTCCTACTAACAGGCCCCAAATAGTTAAAATTGTGTGTTGTTGTAGTTAAAATTTGCAAATCATGAAAATGTCTTCCTATACACGATTGAATGAAGTACTTTTTATTTACAACAAACACACTGTGTTGCATTTCAATCACAAATAGAATTTGGCATATTTGCGTGAGACCTCAGCCCGTTAGTGAAAAAAACCCTCTTTCGTCAACTATGTAGATTTCTGTTCTGAAACAGTTTTGTTAATGTGTCGTAAGTCACTGGTTAACTTTTCATAGCAGTGACCCAGAGTCACGTGTGTGAGAATCAGATGACTGATATATTATTTATTTTTCACAGGTTGAAAGTGTAAGAGATGTTGGTAAACCAGCTTATTCACAGCTACAGAAACTATCGGGAGGACAAGATCCTGAAGAATTGATATCAACAGCGACACAACCAACACAAAGGGTAAGTTTCAAAGAGAGATATTTTCAGGACAAGACCGTAAAGAATTATATAAACAGCCACACAACCAACATAAAATGTAAGATATAAAATAGAAATTACCAGAGAGAGACCCTCAACAGCCACGTACCAACACATGTACACAGGATAAGTTACAAAACAGAAGTTACCAGGGAGAGACCCTCAACAGCCATGTACCAACACAAAGGGTAAATTTTAGCGCTACCATCAGAAATTATCAGTACAAGCAGTGTTTTTGCTAAGGTTGGGGGAACCTGGGTAACAGAAAGGGGGAATATGGTAAAACAGGCAGTTTCCAATACATTACACCATAATTTTGGTGGCGAACCCTGGTAAAATGACAGGGGAACGCAGGTAGATTTCACCTGCTTTCCACTCGCAACAAAAACACTGGTAGGGAACCCTGGTAAAATGACAGGGGAACTCAGGTAGATTTTACCTGTTTACCACCCTTAACGAAAACACTGCCAAGCCACTGTCAAATTAATACCAACAACAGCCTCACAATTAACGCAAATGAAAGTCATGCATTCATGTAAACATCCTACCTCACAAATGAGTTACATGCATGGTAATGTTCTCTTCTACCACAATTAGGATAGGTTTGTGTGTACATGTGGAAGTAAAAAGTTGAGAAATCGCACATGTACACTCACACACCTAGTTTTATGTTTATGTGTTGGATAGTAAAAAGATGAATGAATGCATTTTTTCACCTTTGATTACTAACTGATTTCCTTTTCTCCAATTAATGATTTTGACAGTGGCAGGCTAACTCCAGCAGGATGTTGATGTTACAAATGACAGATGGGAGTCAAACTATGCAGGGAATGGAGTATAGGCCATGTCCAGAACTTGATGTTGACATGCAGCCCGGTTGTAAGGTAATAGTATGTCATGGATTATGGAAGTATCTGTCTGTCTGTCTGTCTGTCTGTCTGTATGTATGTCTGCCTGTCTGTCCGTCCGTCCATCAGTCCATCTGTTCGCTCATTCGTCTGTCCATCTGTCTGTCTGTCTCCTTCACTCCCTGTCCCCTTGTCTTTTTCTCTGTTCTTGCACATACCACTTGTTTTTTTTCAATGATTTGAATATACCAACAAAGTTCAACTGGTAATTTAAGTATGTGTGTGATCTTGTTTTCCTTAGATTCAAATCCATGGTAATATACAGTGTCGTCTAGGTGTTCTCTTACTGACTGCATCTAATATCAAAGTACTTGGTGGTGAAGTAGAGACTTTACAGGAAGACAACTCACAAGTCATGGTTCTATCAAGAGCACTGTATGTATAAACATGTTATTCACGTCTTGTTTAACCCTCTTCACATCAAGTCATTGTAAACTATAATGGCTGTTGCAGGGTTAGAATGCCAGTCCAGGAACTAGAGACATTTTCATAAACTATGGATTCTGGAGTTATTTCATGATTTTTACATCACCTACAAGTACAATTACTTTTGATTTCAGAGAAACACCAAGTTGATCTTGTGCCTTCATAGGGTATCTTTGCTATGGGCTATTGCATCATGGGAGTCAGCAGAAATAATATATTCAAGTTTAACACTGAATATTCATGAGCTCTGATTGCCTATACCCTTCAGTGTAAAAAAATCTCTTTTTCACATATACTCTATAATGATATTTAGCAGCAGGTCTGTGATGCATAATTGTGTGATAGAATTTTGTACATTTCTCTCTTTGATCACTGTAGGAATGTTGAAGCACCAGACTTACCTCATGGTGACTTGATAGCCGGTAGGTCTGAAGACAGAGAGAGGATGTCTAGAAGTACTGAGAGTATCGACTTAACAGCTGAGAATCTGACACTGAATCAGCATAGAATACAACAACACAGTGGAGCTGATAGACCATCAGATCAGAGGACAAACAATACACAAGGACCGTCAAATACAAATACAAGACAAACGCATCAACAATGGGGAAACAGAGAGACAGTACAGAGAGATGAATTCAAGCAGCAGCCTAGTCATGGTGTACAGCATATACAGTCATCAACAGGCATGGTGTCCCAGCCACACAACAATAAATGGCAGGAACCCACACCAAGACATGAAACGATGGAAGATAACTTTATGGACTTGGATGATGAAGATGAACTATTTGACGCTGATGTCTTACAACAACTTGATGAAATAGAATTACAGATGCAGGTACCACAGCTTGTTCTTTTTCTGCAAATAATGATTTGAAAATGACAGGTTTTACAGATCTGTAGTGATTTTACACACAGACACAACTTTATGCATTTTTTTTTTGCCATTACATATTAAAATCTCAACATAATTATGCAGTATGTATTTGTCAACATATTTTATTTTGCATTCAGAGTTAAAGTACTGCAGTTGTTTGCTTCTCACACATGTTCCCTGGGGTCCCTAGCAAGTACATGTATCTAGGGATGCTCAATGTTTTATGTCCTGGCAGAAATTTACATAATTTACGAAAATCCTGCTCCTTCCTCTAAGGTGCACTGTGACAGTATGCATATAAATCATATTCCATATTGTGGTTGGAACTGTAATGGGTAAAAGCTTACATTGTGATGTGCACACGTAGTGAAATAATTAATCATATTTGTCAACAAATAAAAGGAGTACTTCACCCAGACATGTGTATAGGATGACTTGTGAACTTTAATACAACAAGTTAATCTTGAAAAATCCTTCATCATTTTTTTCATTTTCTGATTTTTGTACCACTAGGATGAATCTACTGCTACCTCAGGACAACCAACTAACCACAATGCCATTAAACATGATAAAGAACAAAGAAAGACTCCCTTACTACAAATAAAAACTGAGAATCCAAACAAAATGACAAATGACAGTACTATTAGTACCAGGACCGATAGCAGTACTACTACTAGTTTGTCCGGCAAGGGAAGACAGTTCTCAAATAAACCACAATGTAATTATCAAGATGCTAGCATTGAAAGTTTTCTACTACTTAGAAATAAACAAAACACTAAAAGTGTGGATAATTTGGAAAGGAATCATTCCCATGGCGATGGACAAGATCAGAAGAAAAATCGCCTTAGTACAAAGCATTCCACAGCTATGAAATTACCAGACAGTGTACAAGTTGGTTCATCAACCAGAAATAGACAATTTACTAGTTCTAGTACTCAAAGTATACAGGGATTTTTAAAACCACTCTGTAGACAAGAGACAACCAATCCAGTCAAAAGAACTGCAAGTCCAAATTGTCTGCAAGAACCAATCAAAAGGTCTGTTAGTCCAGTCTGTAAACAGGAGCCAATTGAGAGGACTGTTAGCCCAGTTTATAACCAGCAAGGGCTAATCAAAAGAACTGTTAGTCCAGCCAGTCATCAAGGACCAATCAGAAGTACTGTAAGTCCAGTCTGTAAACAGGAACCAATTGAAAGGACTGCTAGTCCAATGGGCCAACAAGGACCAACCAAAAGAACTGTAAGCACCATGAGAGGTAATGATATTGACTGCTTTGTGGACATGGAAGTTGATTTTGATGATGTAGATTTTAAAAACATAACAGAGGAAGAAAACTTACCAGGTAAGGCAGTAAACAAGATTAGCTATGACCTTGTTATCAGATACAATGACATTCTTCATTGGTTTGGTGACTCCATCGGTGTCCTCCTTTGAATTTTTTTACAAAAAAGACTCTGAGACTGGTAACACCTGACATTGCCAGTTGAGACCAGGAAGAGAGCACTTTTGGACTTTTCATACATACAATCTTTGCATAAAATGAAGTGGGTTGGCTTGTGATTTTCATTTTATGGGGGGGGGGGGGGGGGGGTGCTCAGAAATCACACAATCTAGGGTTTGGTGCCCTTATTTTGTTGAGTGAGAATATGGCTTCACTGTTCCAAAATGAAATCCTAGTATAAAATACTTAGGTTTCCATTTACTGAGTGTCAGGGAAACACCAGTACATAGGAAATTAACATATTTTCAAGATTTACAGAGTGACTGTATCTTTACACTTTACTTATTACACATTACAGCGAAATGTATACAGTCTTGTAACTGAAACTTTTGTATTTTTAAGTGGATCATCCTTACGACATGAACTCACAGCATTACTAAGAATTTACTGTTTGGTCAATTCAATATAGAATAATAATTTGTATTGTCTATCCTTCAGACTGCAACGGTGTAACTTTAGATTACTTGTCAGATGTGGTTAACCAGTTACCAGTACAGGAAAGAAGGATTATAAACATCAAGGTAAAATTGACATTTCTAATCAGTGAAGTTTTGATTAATCTTTTTGAAACAAAGTTACAGCTGTAAAGATATGCCAACACAGCTGAAATTACGTCAAACAAAACTTTGCTCTAATCTAGGGTCAACTGTTACAGAAGTTAGTGGAGGAATGTAGCACAAAATTTGAAATTTGATTGACTTCAAATTAATTTACAGATACAGTTTATTCGAGTATTGTAATAGTGTTTTTTTTACACATAAAATGAAAGATATTTTTGAGGTTGTGACAGAGGGCGCTGTCACAATTTAAACAATACTTCATGACTTGCTATGAGATTAATCCTCTTTGTTTCAATTTCCGATGAACTGATTTAGTATAAAGTGTCTTTTGAGTGTTAGCTATGTGTGTGGCAATAACTTATTGAGAAATTAGTCAATGGATTCGTCATTGTTTTAAGTGAGATAATTTATCACAAAGTGACTGTGTGCTTTCATTTGTCTTGTGTGGGATACCCATGCTGCTTTCAACAACACTAGCATGTAGAGTGCGTATAGACATTTATGTGAATAGTTGAGATGGTATTAGAGTCTGAGAATCAGAAAGGTGCCCTTGTCACTGTGATTATTTTTTAAATTACAATTTACAGGTCTTAGAAATATAAGTGTAGCAGTGGCCAGATTGGATGATTGACTTGAATTCTCACTTGATGTAATCACAGTGAGGTGAATTAGGTTGTAGACTCGATGTAGTATTTATTTTTGCTCTCTTCACTTTCATACTCTGGAAATTTTTGGTTTCAGAGGGAAGGGGTATGGGAGGGGTATGGGATTATGTGTATGACAAAGACTTGTTATAGCTAACACTAATTCAACCATGTACCACTACACAATATCATTGTAAATCTTATATTCAGATTCCATACCCAATCTGATTAAAACATGTTGTAGGAAAACAGCACGCTAGCTTTATTTACTTGCACTTCCTTTGTATATTGTTGTCTCTTTTCCATTTACGGTATTTTGTTCCCATTTAGTGGCACTCAACCCCAGAACAAAAAAGCAGAACAAAAAACAAATGACAATATATGAAGGAAATTAAGATAAATAAATCAGTCAAGCTGTATTCCTACATCAGATCATTTTATACAGATTGTTCCATCCTGAGTGCTACGAGGATACTGACTGGAATAAATTGACTTTACATGCCACCATCCAGTATTTGCAATCTGTTAAAGGGGAATACCACTGTAGAAAGTAAAGATATTTTTATCTTCATCTAGTCATATAGAGTTATTTTACCAGAGTGTCAAGGGGTGAACAAATCCAGTGGTCCTGGGTCCGGAACTAGCGATTTTTTGGGGGCGAACCACACAACTTTTACCTTGTCTGGTCTGTTGGACCAGCACCTTACTGTTAATGACTATGTTAAAAAGTCATCTGAATATACAGATTTATAGGTAAGATTTAATGTTTCACATTAGCGGGACTTGGGACCACTAGTTCTTTCAGCAGGACCACTCAATATTTTAAGGCACTTGTCCGGGGACCACCAGTTCACAAAATGATTTGTTCACCCCTGGTGTTTATTTATAAATGTCTGTAATTTGTACAACGGTGTCCTCCTTTCAATCACTCATTCAAATATAGATAAACATGAAACAGCTAGCATGTGATTGACAACAATGTAAAATTTAATAACCAGTCTTGAGTTACAACTTAGATGTTTTTGTTCTGGAACACAGTGGATAAAGCTGTCATTAGAAACCCTATCCTATCTTGAATAATACAGTATAGAAGTCTGAATCAGGAGTATGTGTTGCAATCATTTTTCAAAGCAGACTATTCCACCAGTGATAGCACTGTTCTCTCTGCTCTACCAAGTCTTTGTTACCCAAACTTCCTCTTCCTCTGTCTGGCTTCTGCTGGCTCCAGAGTCTGGACCAATACTATGTCAGTGATATGAAGGTGCAATGTAAGATGGCAATTGCTACTGGACTCGTCTAATTTTCATTTTCTTCAATTCTGTAAATATTTCACAGAAATCAGGGTATGAAACGTTATTGAAAATTGTCTTTTGTAGAAGATTAACTAGCCAGAGTTGTCATCATGTGATTTTACTACAGAGGTCACACTGTGGGTCAACCTCTCTGCACATCCATTTTGTTCCAATCGCTGATTCGGTATTGTCCCAGACTCTCTGGAGGCAGTGGATGTCAGACCATCTGGGTAACCATGGATACGCTCTGCTCTGTCAGATGACAGTCATAATCTTCATTCCAGTTAGTTGTAACTTTGACTCCTTTTTTCAAAATTGTAATCAGATTGATCTTGTATATTAATGATAACTAAAGTAAAAGTATAGCGTGAGATAGTTCAGATGATTGCTGTATATTCAAATTCTAGTTTTACTGCTTCTGTCATTGTTATTTGGATTGTACATTGCTACTTGCAACACCACCTTTGTATAGGTTTTAAAGGCTTCTAACATATAGAGAAAAAAATATTGATTTAGGAAAGATGACTTCAGATTAAGTTTCCTTGTAACTTTCTGTTTATTGTGTAGCTACTGTCTGGCTTGAAAATATTGTTTGCCAGAACATTACCAAGTCAGTATGTGGTGTCAGATGGCCAAGTCGCTATGTATACTGTCTATACTGTATATCATTGTTTAGTGTTTAGTTAGTCTTAGACTAAGCTCTAAACAAAGATGTACAGTATACACTCTTGTACATTTTTATATTTTTCATGCCAATGACGTACTTGAAATGAAAGCCATTATTATAAATACAAAGTGTGTATCAATCTATACATTGTAGGTGGTTTATGTAGAGACGTAGAGTAGGTTCTGTCACATAGTAGAAAGAATTATACAACAGACGTCAGAGGATCAGCAGTGTCTACAATAATAATTTTCAGCGTCTGTACATGGTTTACGTTGCTATAGCTAGGCATTATGCATCAGTTACAGACATCAGGCAAAGTATTCATTGTCTTGTAACCATGACAGTGTCAAGATCATAAAAGTTTGTGTATTTTTTTAATGTAGAAGTCAACTGAATAACAGCTTAACACACAGGATGTCAGCAGTGTTCACCATTGGAATCAAATGCAATAGCAAGATCATTGTCTAGATGTTACAGCTAAAGTGATGTAGGCTTGACGTTTCACTCATGTGACATGACATTTAATACAAACACTCAGACAACTTCTAATGCAAAAGAAACAATTACATAGGTGCCTTACACAGTCGGGATATAGAAGTAGTCAAGTTGAAATGTTGATTATCAGTTAGAAAATAAACAATTGAAGCCATTAAAAATCATCAAGTCCTTTATGTTTTCATTTGTAGAGGCCTGATACTGCACTGTGAAAGAATAGCAATGCTTATTAGTGTTCAATGTGATCCTGCTGTGTTTATTGTGTATCTCTGTTATTGTTAGTTGAGAGTTGAAATATGTATAGCTCTTGTGTCCAAAACGTAATGTCCCATGAGTGAAAAACCAAGCTTACATCATTTTAGCTGTAACTGTGTTCACTATTGTGCCGTCTAATGAAAGACAACATTTTGTTGTTGTAACCACTTACAAACATAGAAAAAGACAGGGAATGCCAAATATTAGTGTCACAAGAAATTACTGTGTGTCTGTGGTGTATCAAATTAGTTTAGTTAGAGAACACACTAGTGGACACCTTTGCAACTTCCAGCTGATTCAACATGTCCAGGTCTTTCATGACAATGTAATACATATGGATCATTCTGTCAGACTGGCGGGTAATGTGGACATTGAAGGAGCACAAGGGATATGTTTCTCAATTGCAAATGAATCAAGAAAGAGAACTTGATTATTAATAGTGTTTCCATGATGAACATACTGCAGTGTGATTTATAGTATGCTCATCATTTTCTTTGTTGTAGTTTAAACCAAGCATTGTCCATGTACATCAGTTGAGGTTGGTTTTCATATAGATGCAGGGAGTCTAATTGTAAAGTAGCAATATGGATGAGGATTTAGTATTTATTTTGGATTTTTAATTTTATAGAACAATTTTATCATGGCCCCCTACTTGACAAATCAATGTGAAACAACATTGACAAAGTCTGTGTTTGTAACTCAATACATTCCTAGAAGCTAAAAAGGGTGTAAAAAGTTTGTTATTGTGCATACAATAACAAAATTTTACACATTTATTAATCTTTTGCAATTGATTGAACTACAAACAAGGACTTGGTTTATGTTGTTTCACATTGATTTTTCAAGTAAGGAAGCCATGATTAAATTATTTTACATGATAAATTAAAAATCCAAAATAAATACCCAGTCCTCATCCATATGGCCACACTGTGTAACGTTTAAATTTGAATGCCAAGTCAGGAGCATGACCATGCAGTTTTGTGAGTCAATTATTCTGTTACTGTTGAAATGATACACATTGTATACAGACTGAGAGGATTGTACCATATTTACACCTTGGTATTCAAGTTCAATGTCACAAACAAGGAAACAATAGCAGTTCCTTATATACGATAGTCATTGCAAGGATGATTTGATCATCATTGAAGTTCAGCTGTTGAGGCCTCTGGAATCATCAGTTGAGACATTTGGTGACGCACTGTCTTTGTAGTGAATTGAGCATTCCACAACAGTTGAACCACATCGCATAGTATATGTATATTTGTAGAGGATTACAAATCACATACAGGGAAGTAGACATTTAGACGATGATGTCATCAACAAAGTTGCAATTTGAAAGTCTGATTTTGAGCTGCACTGTATGTCTGCCAAAGAGTTATTGGGTACCTTGAATACATGGTCCTTGTTGTTTGCATTTCTGCATTCAGTCTCTTGCAAACTGACAGTTACTTCTAATTTTTATGAGTTGTCTATGCATACATTCTTAGTGTCAACAGTTTTTAGAAGAATTATGCATGAACTATCATATGTTCTCGATCTGTCATTTTACAAGTACTACAACATTAATATTGTCATAGTTTGTCACTTTTAGAAGTACCGTTGTTGGGTTGAGTTGATGGATTGTCTCCTCATTGAGTGAATACCTTCAAACAGTGAGTTTTGGCATCTGCCACAACTAATTTGACAGGCAAGTCATCAGTTAGTGTCACAGCTATTGGGCCCTCCAAACCATCCTCTTCACTATCAATGCGGCATATGAATTGACCCTTACTGTCAAATTTCTGTATTCTCTTATTGCCTTTTTCTGTAATGTACAGAAATTCATCCTTGTCTACAGCCACTGACCCAGGCCAATACAGGTCACCATCTTCTTTTCCATAGTCGCCAAACTGGTACAGAAATTGACAATCTTGGTTCAGCACCTGTATGCGACTGTTGTTCTTGTCTGGTACATACAGTCTACCTTGTCTGCTGACACAAAGACGTGCAGGTCCTTTGAATTGAGCTGGTCCAGTTCCATAGCTGCCTACTGTAGTGATATATTTACCATTCTGGATGTATTTACAGATACAGTGTGTTGTCTTGTCAGTGTTGTCACCGTCACCATCATAGTCAGTCACATAAACAGCCCCATCTATAGGGCTGATAGCTATACCTCGTGGATACTTCATTTCATTCTGTCCAAAGCATCTGATGAGATTACCATCCTGATCACTTACAACTATTTGGTGATTACCCCAATCTGTCATGAAGTAATTTCCATCATCTGACACTGCTACATCTGTCGGTTGAAAGGTATTCTTAAACTGAGTGAATGTAATCAATTTAATGTGATTTCCATCCCTATCTACAACTTGTATCCTCTTATTCCAAGCATCAGCTACTACAAATTGTCTTCTTTTGTTCATGATGACACCAGCTGGTCTATTAAAGCATCCTTTCCTACTGCCTTCCTTTCCTAGGGTCTTCACTAATCTTTTAGTGACAGGAATATTGAAAGGTGATCCATGTATTCGATTATCTCCAATCGCCATGGTAACTTGATGTCTGCCTTCCATTTCTCCTCTGACTGTGAAAACTAGCGTACCATCTCTGTTATCAGTTACTTTGACATCTTCTTTTGTTCCATCTGGTTTTCTCATCTCGGCTTTCACAGCTGGTGTTGGTATGACTTGTCTTCCCTGGCTGTCTTTGGTTCTGATCACTATGTCACCTGACTCACCTTCTAATAACTGTGATGGAAGATTGTCAACAGTGCACTTGGAGGCACATATCTCAGATGCTATTGGTTTCAGTATACCAGTATCACTTGGACCACCTCTTGGCCATTGACCCTTGTATGTCTCTCCCACATGCCTAATTTTAGTTGTCATTTCACCTTTCTCTGTCTCTCTGCACAGCAATCCCAGCATGCCCTGTCCTGGAACCGCTGCAGCTGGCTTGAATTCCATCACTTCTGGTTTTACGTTTGGTTTTGTTTCCATGGTGATAAGGCCTTGCATATGCTGAGCAGTTTGCTGTTTATTAGTCATCAGCTGAGCAGCACTCCCATGATGCATCAGTGCTTCTAGATAACCACATGTACTTGAAATGTTGCCATGTTTCATTTCCCATTCATCTATTTGGACTTCAGCAGTTTTCACTTTCTGTCCATAGTCTGTCTTCAACTCCTCAATCAGTTTCTTCTCTTCTTTCCTTGCTTTCTCTATGATCTCTTCCGCTTTCTTTCTCACCTTCTTTTCTTCTTCCTGACACTGTACCTGTAGTTGGTCTCTGGTCTTTTTGGCTTCTGATTTACATCTTTCAGTTTCCTTTTCTTTCTTTCTCAGTTTCACCACCATTTCTTTCAACTGTAGAATGTACTTATCTGCTGCCTCTTTGAGTTCTTTGTGGACATGTTCAGCAGTACGATGTTTAATCATGGCACAGTCAGTACACATAGTGACTTGACAGGTCTCACAGTAGTATTTGACTTCATTCTCAGAGTGAACATTGCAGTAGACTTTTTGTGGTAGCAACCGACTGGTAATATTTCCTTCTTTATATTCCTCTAATGTGATGATGGTGTGATTTCTACTCATGGCAATTTTTCTGTGAGGTTTGGTACATGAAAGACAAAAATTGACACTACAATCTACACACCTGTTTGTTGCTGTGTTTTCTTCACATCCTTCACAAAGCACTGGTTCTGACACATCAGCTGGCTGGCACCTTCCAACAATATCAAGCAGTGAGTTCATGAAGAAGTTACCTCTTAACTCGGCTACTTTGCCATTGGGTAGCTCACAGGGTGTATCACAGACAGAGCATTGCAACCTACCTTCTCTCTCAACGATCTTTATCAAGCATTCCTCACAAAACGTGTGTTCACATGGCAGGAGTTTAGGATTCTTGTACTGTTCCAAACAGATTGTACAGGAAAAATAATCTTCTCCAAGTTCTTTCAAAAATGTTTCCAAGTCTGGAATTGCAGTCGCCATTTTAGTAGGTGGTACTCCTACCACTAAATAACAATTCTCAGAAATCATTAACTTTTAAACCCCCTTAACTTATAAGTCATTAGTCCTGTTGCCATGGTTTACTAACTAAACTTCAAGCACCTAAAGGTTCCTGTGAGAGTTCACGCTAAGAACATTGCATTGTTCCTGAGCACTCAGTCATGAGTGACATAGTTTTGAAAACAAGTCAGAACCTGTAAATATGTAAATATGTACAAAAGTCAAGCACTTCTTTGGCAAAGGATATTACTCTGTTCATTTACACCTATATAATTATATCTTTTGTAACATAAATACTGCTAGAATTACAACTTACTGTGTGACTGCATTTTATGTGGGAAGTGAAGGGGGGGGGGGGGGGGGGGGATAGCACTCACGTAGATAGATGGTACCAGTACAGTCACTGTGCAAAAAAAACTGGCCACTGATTCTTTCACTACTGATTGTGTTTTGTTTGTATGGTATTATAAATTGTTATACAAGCAACTTATATTTTGTGACCATTGCCCAAAGTAGCATTCAGTCTTAGGCTCGCATTCATGCAATATATGTATTTTAGTACAATGATTATATGCGTTTAAATGACAAATATTTCTCCTTGTTCTGAATTGTAATTTATATGTATTTAGCATCTTGTTATAAAAATACCAGTCTGCTGTTTGTGTGCATATAAACACAATACCATATATTTTGTGACCATAAATGTTGCCCTTTGATTGTTGAAATTGTGTTACCAATCCCTGACCTAAATATTGGCTCACAACATGTCAGTTCACTAAAGAGTACAACATGAAATGCCATTGTCTATTTAAATAAATTACTAAATACACATAACTCGTCTAGTGTTGTGCTCATGTTAATATGTACCTTGTAGTTAGTAGAAAATCACTATATAGCATTGACAGGATTATGCATGTATTGTTTGATACAATCCTGAAGTCATTGAGTTTACCTTATCATAATGCTACACTTTTCCTGGTTATTACGGTACTAGTGACGATTAAAACTTGGAAGTAATTCTTCATATGGAACATAAACAGTGTGCCCTCTGTCTAAGCCAATTTGACGCACCACTGACACACACAATTTCTAGTGATGCACCAAAAGTTGGTCTTCCTCTATCTCTTACTATGTGGTGACTCACAAGAAATCATAGTTTTTATCATTTTTACTCACAACAACAAAATTTGGCTATCACTAGCGGGCACATTGAACATAAATAATGTAAAAAATAAAATATCAGATGTAGACTGTGCCACTTTAACTTGCCAGCATAAGATGATGGAAAGGAGAGCTGTGCTCCAGACAGTAAATAAATATTATTATGCATGTGTACCACTGATGCTAAATTAGTTGAATTAGAAATACACAGTAGGAAAGTGATTAACATGAGGTGATTACCCAATATCCCAGGCTACTTTTGTAGTATCGCCGGTGAGTGCAGTTTAATACCGCAACATGATGACAAAAGTCAGACAAGTGTCACATAGCGGAAACAGCTCAAACGGTGATATGTCAAAATAAGAGGTGATATTGGGTGATAACAGATTTCTCATGCCCAGGCCCAGAAAGTCAAAGAGAATACATGAGAGAAAAATAAAATGAGCACAGCATAGCCTGCTATGGGCTTCGTCATCTAGCAACTCTGTTGACAGTGTCAACCTGCTTCGTTGAAGTGTTTAAATGGTTATCAATTTTCATCAGATTTCTATGTAACTCTTCATATGTTAATAAAACTAGATTGTCAACTGTGAACCTAACTTCTGTAGTACTTAAGTGTGGTATGAGGTTTATGTTATGTCTTAATCCTCCATCATACAGATCATGCACATTTAGGTTTAGGGTGACTTTTTTTTTATGTTTCTCATTACTTTTTCATAGCAACTATGGGTCGGTCGGTCAATTAAAAAAAAAAGTAAAAACAATAAAAAAAAATCATCTTCATGTTTCTCTACCTCTCCTTTTCCTCCTCTCTATCTTCTTTTTATTGGATTTCTGGTAACAAGCCCTTTCCTAGCTTCTCTACATTGTCATGTTCTCAGCCCACTACATGCATAACTTCCGTCATGAAAGAAATGCTCTGTTTGTGAACAAGTGTTGTTGTCGCTGCCATGACTGTAGATGACATTGACAGTCCAGATTCTCGCTTATTCTTGCCAGATAAGGCACTGTTCCAGAAAATATTAAGGGTGGGCAAATTTTTTTTTTGATGTCAGCACTGAAAATTTGGGTAGGTCAGGTAATGAGAAACTGAAAGGTCACCCTTATCATCGTCATCATAAAATGTCTCCTTTGTATTGTAGGGGTTCATCATGACTTTATTAAGTAGTTTGAGTTGTCAACCAGTATGGAATATGAAAGTTAGAATAAATGATGGCTCAAGTTCACTGGATGTAGTATTATCAGATGATGTATTGACAGAATTAATTGGATTCTCTGTTCCTCAGATGAAGGTATGTAGTTGTATTCTTGAGAGACTAGACATTGATCCTAACGTGTTCTATGTACAGAGATGTGAAAGTTGGTACTCGTTAGAAACTATTTTCATTGGATTTTATTGTAGACTGAACACCTCATGGCAACTGTTAAAATTATTAAATGTGTGTGTTTGTTTGTGTCTGCTTCTGTGTAATGGTGTATGTCTGTCTACATTTGTGTGTATATGTATGTGTGTGACTGAGTGTGTGCATCATGCACATGCATGTGTATGTGTATGTGTGTTTGTTTGTGTATGTGATTTGTGCATATGTTTTGTTTGTGTCTGCTCCAGTGTGATGGTGTCTGCCTGTACATTTGTGTGTGTATATGTATGTGTGACTGAGTGTGTGCATCATGCACATGCATGTGTATGTGTGCCCGCACAAGCACACATTTGTAATGATAACAAATCTATTGGTGCAGTAACAGCTGTTGCTCTGTATAATAAATTGGTCAGTGTGATAAGAATGGTTTCAATAACCAAGTGAATTTTAACCTTTATACAAAATTATCAAAAACATGTAATGTAAGATGAAAAACAAATTGATTCATTTGAAATGTGGTCCTCATCTCGATGACTTGGTGATTATTGAAGTTGTAGATATCAACTTTACATACAATCATACATACAGATAAAATTCATTTCCAACTTCTGACCTGCTGGTTATGATGTATAGTGATGTATATGTTGTGAATTGAATTAAGTCAGGTCTATTTTGTCAATAAGTCTGTATTTGGAGAACTGCTAGCATTTGATTCTTTGATTCCAAAAACAATTGCATGGTTTCATGTGACTATAATTTTTTCGCTACAGAAAATGAAAAAGGAATCTAAAGGTAACATGGCTAAACTTCAGAAGGTAAGTAAAATGCATTTCAAATATATTAGGTTTTGTTGTGTTGATTTACGGGTAGAAAAATGCAATGTTACAACTTTTTGGATGTAGTTTTAAGAAAGGAAATGCTTCACATACATAGCGATATAGTACAAACATATGGTATACATGTTATTCACTAGACACAGGAAGGTCACTATAAGGTCATCGTCTATAATTTCAAGGTAAACAGTATGCAACCTTTTCCCCATGAATAGTCACCAAATTACCAAATATGTACCTGTTACTTGCATTGGTGTGTATGCATTCTATTGGTTGTACACTTCAGTATGATATTGCATACTTATGTGCAAATGAACCCTAATGTACAACAAATTAGAAGAATGCAGTTACGTTTTCACATGATTTGCTGTTTTGGGATAAACATATTGTAACAACTCCATGATACATTTGTACCAGTGTGGTGTATCAAAGTATATCTAGTCATGTTTGTGTGTTTTATGGCACACTTTTGCTTGCTTCTCTCACAAATGTATAGCTGCAGAGAATGCTACAAGTACCTCAACACCTCAAGTATGTCACACTAGCAGTCATACTGCATGGTGTTTTATTATATCAATTTTTATGTCTTGCAGGGAATACAGCAGTGTCAACAAGCTCTTATTGACCTCTGTTGCATTATGGAGATTGAACTTTCACCTCAGCAGGAAAGACCAATGGTGATCAGTTTGACTGAAGTGACATCCAATCACTACCAAGGACTTTGCCACAAAGTTGAAAACTCCATCTAGATATTATCAAATTCAATTAATCATTCATCAGAAAGCAAATATATAGTGGTACCTCTGACAGTAAAATTGGTCACTTTGAGACAAAGAAGATAATTTATCAGACCATGTATTGTTATAGATCTTGCACTTTCATTTTGGGACAAAGTGTTAGATGTAAGACTTCTTTGTATTTTGGCAAAGTGCTAGATTCTAATATTTCATTGTTTTATGCCGAACTGCTAGATTAAGGATTTTGTTGTATTTTGGCAAAGTGCTAGATTCTAACATTTCAGCATTTTTTGCTGAACTGCTAGATGTAGGACTTCTTTGTATTCTGGTGAAGTGCTAGATCAAGTACTTTGCCCCACAACTGTTCGCTTTTTGGCCCCTTTGTTACCTGGGGCGCTGGGCCATAAGTGTTAAACAACTAATTTGAATACCATATATTCAGTATGTGTGTTTGTGTAGGTTTTATTCTCATGCTGTGGTCAAGTGTATACCAGTATATGTGTAAGGGGGAGATACTTAGGCACTTGTAAAACAAGTCTGATTGTTGACTACTGATAAAATGGCTCTGTGATCAAACCAATTTTATTATTCACCACTAATACAATGACTTACTGACCACAGCTGTTTCCATTCCACAACAATAATGGTTTTTAGAAGACAGAACATCAAAAAACAAACAAATTACAGCATTGGTATTGTTGGTTGAAAAAAAACTTTATTGTACAAGTTAAACTTTGAATATGTAATCTACATACTAGGAAAATACATTACCCTGCTAAATACATGTTGTAAAACTAAATAATTTCTACCACAGTGTGCAACTTTTGAAGACATTGAGTACTTTTGATGTATTAGGGGTAAATGATTGCTGTTGTATTGTAACTTGTGGGGTAACCCTTTGTATAGTACCTCGGTGTAAAGACTAAACATTTATAAAATTTAAAGAAATAAAGTTGTTTATCAATATTGTTTACAAATATTACATGGCGTTGTTGATTATCTGTAAGTTTTGGTGCATAAGGACTATGATGGATGTTATTATCACACACAAGCCAGATTGAACACGTTTGAACAAAAAATATTGATTTTTAGTTCTCAGTCGTTCTATGTCATGACAACTCACATGTGTACACAAATAATTAGTTGTTGAGCAAAACAAGAGCTGCCATGAGTCAGAATTGCCAGAGTATAATTCCATATATCTACTTGGAATATTACAACTTGCCACGTGGAGATCTGTGTAGTACTTTCAGTAATGACTATATTGGATAGACTGAATACACACTATGGTGGAATGAAACATGTTTGTTATGTATACTCTGCTGCTAGGTGTAAATACCCTGCAAATAAAGGTGACTACAATTATACGTATGAAATACACAAAAATTATCAAATTGTAATTCTATAATGTATAGGTATGTAGTACTCTGAAATGGTCCAGTCCTTGGTCCGTTTATGTATAACCACTTGCTAGCCATGAGTTGGTGAGTATATTACATATGCGGAAACAAGGACCGAATCTTTCTGGCTAGGTATTTAGTGGATGAGTACACATAAAATGGTTGACATCTTTTGACTATTTGCACACCTCAGCAGGTCTTCTCAAATGTAATGGTGTCTTTGTATTGGTATCAAAATCACACAATATAGTTATACAAGTTTATAATAATTGTGGCATATATATATAGGGGTATGATAAGTTTTGTTTGTATCAAAATATTAAGACAATACTTACTAACAAAACACAATATACATACTGGTAATTGCGAATGTACATGCAGTAACTGAAATTTAGTTGAAACTATCTGTATTCCATACAGTATTGCATTCCCTCTCCTTTACAAACTGCCCAAATATTACATACCCCCTACCCACTAGATTGTACTGTCACATAAGAAAAGATAAAAAGATGCTAGCAAAAGATTGGCAGGTTTTACATGAATGAAACCATACACTTTTTACTTGTACGTTTTCAAAAAAGATTGCTTCATAAGACTTTATACAAAGATTCTCAGACACACTTCAAAATATATGATGTCACTTTTAGACTTGAATTGACCTAAGAATTGTGACATATGGTGGGAATAGAAGAAGGTATGATGACAAAAAAAAGTGTTTAGAAAACATACATTTCTGTTTGATATTTATGGTGTGTGTAAAATATACAAGACGTGTGGATGAATGGATGGATGGAATCTCCAGATCTTGCGAATGTATTTTTCCCTGAATGTCTTCCAATGGTTAGTTGGGGTTTGATCGCCATGGCATTTTTAATTTTAAAAATAAAATTAATATTTGAACGTCTTGCCTATTGCTGTTGATCGAGTTCAAACATAGTGTATGTAAATATATTTATTCCAAATTTTCCAGAATTTTAGCCCCCTCGAAATGTCGCCCATCGTTGATTATTGTACCAAGTATGTAACTGTATTTAGTATCAATAGTTTTATTGTTAAATGTGATTTAAAGTGAATTATTAAATCTCCAGTGTAAAATGTAAACCTAGATATTATCACCACTAGATAATGCGGAGTTAACAAACTGTTTCTTTATCCTGTTTCCAGTTGACATGTCATGTAACACTGCTATTAGTAGTGGCCATATTGGATTTGTTGTGGTTGTCAACAAATAAAACACAAAGATGGGCATTTATGATTGCTGTTAGATGATAATCTATAACATACTGAGAAGGAAATTAAATAACACTGATATTAAACTATGTGTATGGTTTATCCTCCGTCCCTGATAACAATGTTGTTCAAGTTCATGGTAAAAAGAAGTGCCATGTATGTTTACATTCTGTAGTGAGACATGGATGCAGGCTGCCATCTTGTTGGCAAGTCGTCAAGGCAACCAATTAGAATTCAATATGGCTGCCACTGATGGCAGCAATACATATCGATGCATAGGAGCTTGGATGGTTCTGTAATGTATGTTGTTGCTACAATCTGTGTGTGTGTCTGCTGGCTGTGAGCGTCTACTGGTTGTGTCTGTGTCTGGTGGTTGTGTCTGCTTGCTGTGAGCGTCTGGTGGTTGTGTCTGCTGGTTGTGTGTGTCTGTTGGTTGTGCCTGTCTGCTGGCTGTGAGCATCTGTTGGGTCTGTTTCTGTTGGTTGTGTGTGTCTGCTGGCTGTGAGTGTCTGTTGGTTGTCTGTGTCTGCTGGTTGTGCATGTCTGCTGGCTGTGAGCGTCTGCTGGTTGTGTGTGTCTGCTGTATGAGTGCATGTTTCTACTTGTGCTACATTATGGTTGACATATCTTGAAAAGATATCAAGACACCATTCTCTGTTGGTGCATACCTATTAACATACAACATATAATAATATTGTTTTACTAGATATGTATGGAATGTAATCATGAAATCAGAATATACACTGAATACACAACAACAGATATATAAGCTACACAAAGTTTACAAAAATGTCTAAATGAATGTTTCTTAGTTTCAACTTCAATAAATGAAAAGGTGTCTTTTCATGAACAGGTAGATTTGGTCACTGTTGAAATGATAACTACAAATTGGATTGGACAGTCTCAATTTCATTGTTATAACTGCATGGGGGTCAGACTGGGGTCTAGTAGATACTTCACTGTGATTACAGTACTCAAGTACACATTTCACTGTGATTACTGGAGTCCAGTTAACACTGCACTGTATATTTTGCTTAGCTTTACTGGGTGCTGGTAAACATTGCATGGTGTATATTTCACTGTGATTACTTGGAGACCAGTGAACACTGCATTGGGTACATTTCACTATGATTACTTGGCTCAAGTAACCACTGTGTTGTGTACATTTCAAAGGGACTACTTGGGATACAGTGAGCACTATATGGTGTACATTTCAGTGAGATAACTGGGGTCCAGTGAACACTGTGTTGTGTACATTTCAGTGGAATAACGGGTCCAGTGAACACTGTGTTGTGTACATTTCAGTGGGATAACTGGGGTCCAGTGATCACTGCGTTGTGTACATTTCAGTGGGATAACTGGGGTCCAGTGAACACTGTGTTTTGTACATTTCTGTGGGATAACTGGGGTCCAGTGAACACTGTGTTGTGTACATTTCAGTGAGATAATGGGTCCAGTGAGCACTATATTGTGTACATTTCAGCGAGATAAATGAAATGGGGTCCAGTGAACACTGTATAGTGTACATTTCAGTGAGATAACTTCATATTTCAACAGACCTGGACTACCAATCCCAATATGTAGTAAAATATGGACCATAGTTCTTAGTACTGGACTTTCCACTGAACAAAGAAAGTCCTGGATAGTGGTCATTTACAATAGAGTGTACTCGACCAGAAAACAGTCAAGGTCTTAACTCTTGAGGTGTGAACCAAGGAATTGAACAACTGTAACACTTGACAAAGTTTTATAAATGTATGTTACTTATTAAACCAAATTTTACTGAATGGAAAAATAACAATATTAAAGTTTTCATCTGGTTTCTGCTTTGTGTTTTGGTGGTTTAAACCCTGTTTTCAGTTTCTTCTTTTTCTTTGAAGTACCTCCAGATGTCCAGGTTCTCCAACTGTCGACTCGTTCATCTCGACTATCCTACAATGTACAATGAGTAAAATAACACTCAGTCAGTGCCCGAATGTTGGACTGCAAGACAGGTTCTGTACAACAGTTGCCAGTTGGGGTTTACTCATTTGCATGAACAAATTTTGGTGCATGATTTCTCACTGAGGGTCAGAGATGATTTCAAACCACGTTGGCATCTAAACTACGACTGGGCTGGCTGAGAGTAGTGCACCACCAGTGGTGAGTTTGGGTAACTGAGACAAGTAGCAATAATTAAGTTCAAGCATGCATTGTTTTATTTTGAGTTATTAAGCGTTACTGAAAGTAAGTTCTCTCTGAACTGTAAACTAACCTCCCATTTCTTATTCCATTCTTTTTCACGTTCCTGTTTTTCTTCCTCTGCTATCTCTTCTTCTCTTTGTCTTTTCCTATGAAAACAAAACGATAAATACTTGGAAATTACCGGTATGTTCCATGAACACTCCTTGTAAGTTTGTGAATGTCTTATATTTGAGGTGTGAAAATAGGTAAAACTACAGTGTTGGAGTTACACCCCCTGACATTCACTCTGGATGAGCAGAAGTAATGATGCCATTTCAGCGAAACAAACTTTGGGCTAAAATAAGATTTTAATTGAGGTTTGAATGAGACCACCATTTCAATCCCAATATGACATCCACTTCACCCAAATCATCTCCAGCTATCACTGACCACAGTGATGAGGTCAAAGATCAAAGAAGTAGTGAATGTGCTGTACTCTTGCAGTTGATCTTTTCTGGTGGATGGCGCCCTCTATCTAATCAATATTGAAATGTTTATAGGTAAAAGAAAGTCAAATTAATAGTATCACATGCATTGCAGTGTTCTCTATGAACAGAGCATAACAAAACATACCTTTCTTGCTGTTCTCTTTCTTCTAATTGTCTTCTCTGTCTTTCTAAATCTGCAAATAGTTTACACGTCTGTACCCATACTGCATGTTTGAACTGTAAGAATAAATAGCACAAACTCAACAAAGAAAACACTATGCAAATACTGTTACTGGCACAAATCTGAACCAAATGATTGTTTCAGCATTAGTCATTGCAGCTGTGGCAGAATTTGATATTTTCAGGGTAGTTTACTGTATTGCAGGGCTCACTTCTACGTTTAGTAAATTTGGCCAAATGAAGTTTCAGTAACAATTTGTTTATTAACTCCAGAGTCCTCCTCTAATAGATCATCATTTTACAAATTTGGTAGTCACATTACTGTGCTTGAATAGCACCCCTAGTGGCCAAACTTTGCAATCTTTTGTCTTTATGATACTACGATTACTAGTATGGAGTTCACCTGATGTTTTTTTAAAATAAGAATTTTGAACATGCAAGCTGTACAAGCCGGTTTTAACATCTACCTGCATAACAAGACATGCATGCAGTGTACATCTAAGTGTTTTGAGCCATGCATATGTGTTACATTAATTGTACATGTGTAACTTTGCCTTCTACATTTTTACATATATTCAAATATTAATATATTGTGGCCAACCTTTGCTGGATCATCTTCATCCACCGTTGTAGGTAAACCATCTTTTTTCAACTTCTTTCTTTTCTCTGTAATCTGTAAATTACAAAAATACAAATGACATTCACAATTAAGCAGAAAATCAATGTAAATATGCCAATGTAAATGTTCACTGCACTAGCTAACATGCCATATTCTTATATTCTTTCTAGCCTTCACTTCTGCCCCCCCCCCCCCCCAACGTACTGCGAACAGCAACCCTAGTGGCCAAACCATGAAATCTTTTACCTTTCAGATAATGGGAATATGGGGTATTCAGTATGACATCACATCCTGTCTATTTCACCCCACATTTTCAAACAATACCTTCATTTACATGTAACACCCCCCTCCCCCCCATTGTCTTGTGTGTGTCAGGTAGGAGTCAAGACACTTTGAAGACTATGCGAACACACACACACACACACACACACACACACACACACACACACACACACACACACACACACACACACACACTGATCCCACCTGTAATCCTCTCAACCTAGGAGATTTGATGAACATGTTAGATGCATGTAAGTGCACAAGACTCTGTAAAGACTCGGTAGCAATTACTGTCCAATGATATCATTACCCGGTATATACCGATATATGAAGGTATAATTATATCACTCTCCAGCATTTTACTTTATTTAACCATCTGACAACAGTAAAATGCACATGGTTGTTTTTTTATTTATGAACGGCAGTGACAAGTGAAAATCTCCAATGTAGCCACTACTGATATGAACCATTAGTGGGAGCCAAAGGAGGGAGACAGTGTGTGGTAGCACTTTGTATTGTAAAAGTTTGCCTTGTCATACATAAATTTGTACTTACCATGTGTTCTGTTTTTTCTTTAGCTTCCTCCACTATCTCCTTACACCTGTTATAAAGTTTGTCATCTTCTATTGTTCTCCATGCTTTACCAATCACTGTGGAAGACAAACAGTTGGTATGAACTCTCCATAAATCCATTCTCATAACAGCACTGCATACTGTACTGAATATGAATGTGTACATCCAGGGAAGTGACTAAAGGTCAGAATGAAAGAATCCTTTGCCTAAATAAACAATGCTGAGGCTATTTTCCTTTTTACATAAGGTGTTCAGCTACTGATCACTTTGTTTCCCAGAATGCTTTGCTCTAGTGTCCAGCCAGTCTAAACCGGATTTGCCAATTTCCACATCTCTATTTTAGAAAGGATGTGTGCATTGCAGCATGGTTGGGGAAATGTCTTCGCTGGGTTCCCTATGTATTAAGTCAGGATAAAACCACCCTCTCCTTTGTTCCCCTTTATATTAAGATAGTATGTACATAAATGTCTGAAATGTTCTTGTGGAATAAATCACAGATTTGCATGAACTCTACACAAAAGACGAACAAACTGTACTATTACTATATATACCATAACACCAAAGTAAAGCATTTTCTGTATGTACCACAATCGTTTATATCATCCATGTCAAGTATAGAAGTATACTGTTTCATTTGCTAATACAACCGACATCACCTAAGTAAAGCATTTTCTGTTCGTGTATATACCACAATCGTTAACAGCATCCATATCAGGTGTAAAAGTATACTGTTTCATTTGCTAGTACAACTCATAACACCAAAGTAAAGTATTTTCTGTATATACCACAATTGTTAATAGCATCCATATCAAGTGTAAAAGTATTACTGTTTCATTTGCTAATTGACCATACTACAAAGGCCACATGCTATAAGGCTTGTAAAAAACCTTGAAACAGTATACTTTTACACTTGATGTGAAGGCTATAAATGAGTGTAGCATATAGAGAAAGTACTTTACTTCAGTGTTACTTGTTGTATTTATAGAGTGGATTAAAACTAAAGTCCTGTGGGAAGGGCTCTGAAAGGAGTCAGTTTTGTGACTTACCTTCAAATGCTGACTGTGCTCGTTCTTTGTCATCAATATTCTTGTCTGGATGTACTAAAATTGATAACTGTGAAAACAAGGAAAACAGATGAATAGCTTTGTTAATATATAGAATTCATTGATTCAGTATTGATCTGATTGGAATCGAATGGTTGCATGTGAGGGTAAACTGCAAAAGTATCTGACAACCTTGATATTTTCCCTCCACAAAGGATGCAAATAACTATAACTGGGTATCATTTCAATAGATGGGATGTAGATTTTGCGATTTACTGAGTCTGGTGCATTGCAAAAAATGTACAATGTTGTGTACTGTGATTATAAAAAACCCAGCTTTAATCAGTAAAAAGTATTGCATCTCAGTGGCTTTTTCAAGAAGTTTACTGGTGGTTGCATTTACATTCAAGTTTTTAATATTGAGTATTAGAACATTTGGCGTTTTGTCGCAATGCGAATGCCAATGGTATTGTTTACCAACTCAGTTCTAACTTTTCCATTCGATTACATTTTTATGACCTCACAGCTATTTTGTTTATAATCTGTACTGCCATTTGTTTGATATGCATGACCAAAGTTATCATCTATATCTTCCTAAATCTTGGGTACCCTTGTGTAATGTTCTTTTTGTCTATATACATGTACATGTAGCTGAAAAGTGGCCATCTATCTAAGCCTCTGGGTGTCAATTGCTGTTTGGCCATGGTTTGCTTATGGTAGTCATGATAAATCAAGCAATTTCAATCTGCACTGATGTCAATGGCATATGGAAAGTGTCACTTGGTTGGTTACAGAATGTCAAAGCAAATGTTACACTGAAAAACTAGACATGCTTGGTCCTACATGTAGTATCGTATATGTGTGAATATCTAGAGGGGACATGATACAAGACTTAGGTTTATAAGAATTGAACAACATTGACATTACATGTAGCTGTTTAGTTACCATTGCAAGGAGTTTGTTTTAAATCAACAAGTAAAAACAGTGACAAGCTGTAAACACCAGCTGAAAAACTTCAGATATTCACCAAATATTTCTTTCAAGTCTGTATTGTGAATGAAGGGAAGGAAACTGTAAGAGACTGTAATCTTGTCCGATGACACTAATGCCTTCACCAACAATATTGAGCTGTATTTCCACACTACAGCCAGGTAATAAAAGTTTAATTATCAATGGATATGCAGTCCCTTGAACTGAACTGAACAGAACAGAACAACACAAAAGTATGACTCTTACCCTTCTATACAGTTTTTTGATATCTTCCCTTGTCAAGGATGGATCAACTTGAAGTACCTGTATAGTATGAAAGTATAAATGTTACAGCAAATATCAAAGAATGGGATACATGTATCATACACGATATTAACACATGTCAGTGGGTGATTTTCTTTAGGTTTACAATGCCAGTTAACATAAGGCGTCACACCTTATCACTAGAATTCACTTTATCCATATTTAGCACCTTTATTTTTTTTGTGAACCCTGGTAGAATACATTGTACCTGTGAATATCTGTTAGACTGTACAGTGTACCTGCTTTAGCAATGTCTACAAGTTACATGTACAGTATTTGTTAAGATAGCCTACATCTTTCAGTACTTTCTATTTCATGAACGTTTTTGACTGGGATATACCAAGACAGACTCCATACTTGATGATAGTGCAATCAGACACTAGATTATTTCATCACTTTTACAGGCAAACTAATATTTTACTTCATATATTTTCACAATGTTCAGTTGACATTGTTTATAATAGAAGTTTCCGTTCAAATACACACTGCTTTTAGCTTTGGTCAATGTACAGCAAAATGTGTGTGTATACTCTTACAGTTGCTTACATTAAAGCTTTCCATATTCTCATGGTTACTCAGGAGCAGTGTGCCCTCTAATGATAGCCATATTTTGTTGTTGTGAGTCAATGAGAAAAACTAGCATTTTATTGTGAGTCACCACATAGTAAGAAATAGGGGAACACCAAATTTTTGTGCGTCACTAGAAATTGTATGCTTCAGTAAAATTGGCTTAGAGGGCACACTGCTCAGGAGACTGTAGTGCCAGCTCACCATTTGTTCTACCCACAATCCCCCACTTTAACAAGACCTACCTCAAATGGATTAAGATTGAAATATGTTGACCCTGGACGAAGAAGTCGTTCAATTTGTTGTTTTGGTGTTAGAACTGAATCTCTCTTTTCAATTTCTTTAACCTGAAATAAATACACAAAATAAATATCACTACATATGCAATAAAAACAATTGTGTGTTTCTGATTATATGGCTTCTAAAAATTGGGTAGGTAGGTTGTGATTTTGATTTATTTAATTTTATCTTTTTAATTGTTTTTATTCTTGAAAAATATTGCTTCGACCCAAAAACAAACAAAGTATCAGTAAGAATACCCCTTCTGTGATACTTTGATGAAATATGAGCAGGAATCACTGGTGAAAGAAAACTGATGTGCATGATGAAGGTCAAGAAGTCAAAGAATTTCTTATCTTTGTGTTTTAGATGTTTAAAAAAATGTTAAGGTTCGACAGCTTAAACTAGGGTTGGCCCGGTTATCGGAAACACACATTTTTTCATTTGGCCTTATTACTGCATGCTGAGTGTACACAATTTCAAACATCATTGCATCGATGACACTTTCTTCCACCTATTTTATTATATTCTTACTACAATTTTACTCTGCAAGTGTTGGTTCTTCTAATCAAAGTACGAAAATTAGTTTTGCAGTCTAAATTTTTTTTTAAATTTCATACAGAATTTAGAATAATTATTCATGTCATTTGGTTATCAAAGGTGACCAGTCAGTATGAATTATAACACGAATATTACTGGTGTATGTCTAAAGTTGTTTTTGTTTATGGTGTCAAGTTTATTGTGTATCCGATGAGAGTGAATAATCATTGTCTCCTTTCAGTGTTTCACACAGTCCACGCGTGAAAATTGAAGTCAAACTTTTTATAACACACATTATACGCCCTAGAGGTACATAGCCATGAACACTGCATCTCACAAATAATCTTCAATGTCAAATGCTTCACAACTACACATCCAATGAAAACAATGGAGAATTTCAAATTGACGCCGAGTTCATTTTTACTTCGCACAAATTACTTCAGAAACTAAGACAGTCTTTACCTTTCATTTATCATCATGATATTTACATTTGTATACTACATGTCTTACCTCTGACATGAACCGTTTAAACACTCCTTCAGAAGGAGGTTTTGCAGGTTCAATTGACGATGAAGCGACACTTGGATCCGTGGGAGTCGCCATTTTCTTCGTTTATTTGAGTAGTGCGCCACCAACGGTTGATGTGATAATACAGGCAATAATATAAGCAATTCGGGGAAATAAGTTATTCAAGGCCCAAAAATATTTTATTTTAGGTAACATAAAATATTATTTTACATATGTTACAACAAATGATCTTGCCGACTGAAAAGGATGACGAGGAAATGACCACATAGGTCAAAGGTTGGATCAAAGAAGATGGCGGCAGAGCCGAGAGTTCGCCGACAGAGCTCTATCAGTAAAATGCTCTCCGTCATCATCGATAGAAGAAACAGGAACGAGAGAGAAGGTTAGTTATGGTTTTAGATTTTCATTTCTATTTTTTCAGTCGACGTTTCCAGACATTTATACCGACAGAATCAAATATTTCGCAAAACAACCAGTGCGTAAACCTTCTGTCAGTTATAAAAAAAATGATAACATCAACAGAAACGTTAGTCAGTTCTTCAATTTCAACAAACCAAGCGGCAAAATAGCTGAATCATTCCCACTTTATACTTGATAGACAACAGCTTTTTGTTTGTGTGAAAATATTTAAGCGATATATGATTAGCACTTCCTTGTGTTTCATTGTCGCGTTTGACGCAGCTCACATATAGTGTCCGTTGTATTACTACTAGTAAACGTAAACTTCTTGAGTTACGCCCCTCAAGATTCGAGTTGGTTGTCAATATATACTGAGTACCGAGTACCACTATAGTACATGTACATGCACTACCACTACAGTGTACTAGAGAAGCTGAGCAGATGACTGACACATACTGATTCCCAATAGTACTAGTCTAACTTGTAAGTTGTAAGTAATGTAGCAATGCCCAATAGTTAATGATACACTTAATTTTACATTAAGAAATCCTAAATAAATAAATAAATAATATATATATATATATATATATATATATATATATATATATATATATATATATATATATATATATATATATAAACACACATATACATGATATATATATATATATATATATATATATATATATAAACACATATACATGATATATATATATATATATATATATATATATATATATATATATATATATATATATATATATATATATATATATATATATATATATATATATGCATAAAGTAATTTAATTTAATTATATCATATTTTAACCATGTGTGTAATCATATCAATCATGTATCTCTAGCACATGTCAGTTTATATTGGTAAGAAACTACTTAATTCCCACATCACAACTATCTAATTATATCGAATTCATGAAACTTGAGACAATTATGAAAGTGATGTCCTATGTGAATAACCTATCAAGATGGTATGAGTAAATATAGCATTGGGACAATATCCATTTCGAGACACTGAGGTCTTACCACATCTCAGACTTCCAGGAACGCATTCATACTAACTAACTTATAAATGAATGAATTTGAATCATCAAGTTTTATTTGACTAGATGAGATGGTATAAAATGCTGAAATCAGTGCTGGGGACAAATGTTTCAAATGCCACACTCTGATGTGAAAAGTTGAAATTAATTTAAATGTATATATTATTTTCAATGGATTTGATTTTCACTGAAGTTTAATAGGCAAATTGAAATGAGACTTCTTGCTTGATTGACTTTTCACTGATGTTGTAATATATGAATGGAAGATCTTGTTAAATATGTTGATGATCTGATAGTGATAGTGCAAAAATTAAAGTTCCAAGCAAACATGAAGTATTTCACTGTCTGCAAAAATAAGACACTGATAATCTAGCCTTCTGTTTACTAAGATAGATGCAAACTAAAGCTATTGTTCTTCAATGTGGTAGATTACACAAGTGGGTGATAGCAGTTCCTCTGTTGTGCTATTCTAATCACCCTGTGATCAAGATAGTGTCAACATTTGAAGTCCCAAAACAGCAGTACAAGTTCATGGAACTCTAAATAAATATGTTTTTCATATGTGATTTATATTTTAGGGGAATAATATTAACAACAGTTATTTAGTTCTGGGATCATAAAAATTTCAAGATGTTGGCGGAAAATTTATCAAATTGTATGCACAGAAAGATCAAAATGAAATTTGTTTCTGAAATTTATAATGAATAATATTCAGGAAAATGACATTAAAATTAAAGTTACATCAGTACTTGATGTGTAATTTATTCACTGACAGGCAGTTTGATTCAGATGGCATTTCTTTTTGAAGAGCTGTGACCGATTTCATTCAGAAACCTTGAGTTATATGTGCTTGCCAAAACTATTTTTGGACGCTATCAAGCTACAGACAGGAATTTGAGAAATTGCCCAAAATGTAACAATGACACTGAGGATAAGTACCATTTTGTTCTTAAATGACCTTTTTACACCTGCCTTTGCTCCAAATACATCAAACCATATTATTGGAAGAAACCATCTGTGTTCAAACTTGTACAGTTATTCTCTGTCCATAATGTAAAGCAAACGTATAACTTAGGACAATTCTTGAGACATGCAGGAAATTTAAGAATCATGTAAGGTGTTATTTGCAATATATATACTTCTGGTTGTTGTTGTTGTTGTTGTTGTTGTTTCATTCTCCATATATTTTCCTGTGTACAGACTACAGTCATGTAAATTTTTCTTGGTTTTTGTACACTACTGATGAGCAGTAATGCTCAAGGTGAATAAATAATTGTAATTGCACTTGACCTAGTATGCACAGGTCAAGAAACAAACAACACCAGTAAGTTTGTACATTGTCATGCAGATCTGGTTTGCATATAGTTAGTTTACCCAATGAATCCTGTGTTTGACCTTCAGGTTTGACAAAGAAACACCTAATTACCAACAGTTAGTTGAAGCATAATAAGACTTGTTATGTGTAAAGACAATGGACAATTCAACTTGTAGCCATTGTCTTTGCTTGTAAGTTGTAGTTGTGGTTATAAATAGAAATCTAGGTAAACTCAGTCAGCATTACGTAGTTGGTACACTGTAGTAGCAATCGAGGAAAACTGAGTGGAATTACCAGCTCTATAAATTGTCAAAAATGTTGTCTACGCTCAAAGACCAAAAGAAATGGAATGAGGAAGCGGGTAAGTTATACAGTTAGATGGTAAGCAAGGTTTCATAATGAATGAACATTGTCAAAGTGTTGGTGTATAAATAATGATAGACCTAACAAATAGAACCCAACATACAAGGGCCATGGTCACTCCTAGTGCAGGGCATACAAGTGATGTCCCACAAGTTGTGGGTTCAAGTTAGTCTAGTTCCTATACTGTATTGTTACAATTCACACCTACACTCACAGTGTATATAGTCAAAGTCCTCACAGTATAGTCAAAGTCGTTACTCTAGAACTTAGAAGTCCTGAGATGCATGAGATGCAATTTAAAATTCATCCACAGCCACCCACACAGTCACTAACATTATGTCTTTGTTAATCAGTCACAAAATACTAACAATTAGTGTTTATTGGGGCAGTTATGTAATGTCCAAATATTATATATTTGTCAGCTCTGGATGCTACTTATACACTGTTTATGTCACTATATATAGCAGTTGGGGTTCACTGATTGGATGAACAATGTTTTGTGTGCTGATCAAGGGACTTGACCAGATGTGGTTTAGTTAGAGACCATGTCGACATCCAGACTATAATGAATTAGATCATTTTGACAAAATAGATCTCACCACTGAGCATAGATAAATTTTCTATGAAAAGTTAAATGTATGTTAGATAGGTTGTGAAACCGTAGCCATAACACTAACATATGGATATCAAAGTTTCACATTAAAAAAATGTTTAAAAACATTTAGAATGTGTTCCTGTACAGTGAAGTAGTGTGCCCTCTAATGATAGCCAAATTTTGTTGTTGCAAGTCAAAATGATAAAAACTGTCGCCACATAGTAAGAGATAGGGGAACACCAAATTTTGCGGCGTCACTAGAAATTGTGTGCATCCATAGCACGTCAAATTAGCTTAGACTCTAGAGGGAGGGCACACTGCTGTTACGACAATGTCTGTGTGCACTATGTAGTTTCATCAGTTATGGAATATTCAAGAGCATCATTATCACTGACTGTATATTGAATGCCTTTAAATAATAGCATTTGTGGCAAGGGATTGTTTTCTTTTTCTCATCTGTATAATTTATAACATTGTTTTACTTACATGTATTTTAATATTAGTTATATATAACATTTCATATGTACACAGTCAATTGAGAGTCATTAGCTTTTAAAATTTCACTCCATTTACAAATCGATTTGCATATAGTGGTGACAGTGTTGGCATTTTGTAAGTGACCTTTGGTGTTTTCATTAACCATGCACAATTACTTTAGTCAAGATTAAGCGATGATCACAAAATGTCACACAAGCTCAACAAACGAACGTCATTCATTTAGGTCAAAACCTCCCCCTACATGAACATTCACAAGTGTGCCATGGCATCAAACATTTATATACTGTATTGATTTAAACTATCATGAGAACTGTAGCAGTCACACTACTACAATCGATGTAATGTAAAAAAAAAAAACATGATGGTAAACACTTTAAAATACAACCAGAAACCCAGCACCATATCTCACATTAGAAGTAAAGTTTTATCAACTTATCAACATCTCAGTTGTGACTACAAAAAAACTGTTATCATTGAAGGAGTGAAAGTTTTCAGTCAAAATTTGGTTAGAAGTATGAAATTGAAGTTTAGTAATTGCATTGACGCTAGATCTCCCTAAATGAACAGAAGTTTGCTTTAATTGAGATTCTGTGACATTGTTAGTCTGTAAGGTACACCGTGAGAGGGCACCCTCAAACATCGACCAACCCCTAACAACCCCTGTGAGAGGAGGCCGGTGAGGGCGAAATGTCACGGCGTATCTTACAGTCTATGACATTGTGTGATCCTCCCTAACTTACTGTGGATATTTTGTTTGCTAATTAATTTGATAGTGAGTTACTCACTCCTCACATTCACTGAGTAAATGTGAGGAGTACTATGGGGATTGTGGAAAATGTTATCAAAAAATGAGGATTGTGGAAAATGTTATCAAAAAATGAGGATTGTGGAAAATGTTATCAAAAAATGAGGATTGTGGAAAAAATTACTAAACATAATGATCAAGATAGGGAAAACCTCCAAAGTTGTTGAATTCACAGTATAACTATGTTTTAGTATGTCTCCTTGTGTTTACTGGATTTTAAAATACCAACTTTGCCTTGGACGAAATAACAGGCATTTGTCTATAGTAATCCTATAATCTGACTGAGAGCTGCCCTGTAACTATCAATGAACTAGCTCAGCTCAACCTATCTGACATATTTATTTGTCCATAGTAGCCATTGGTAGAGAAAGGACTGTGATTTGTCACATCTGTTGATTTATTATTCTTAATGTTTTGTGTGTAGTAACCATATGTTACCATTTGATGCATCCCATTCATTGCAAACGCACTAAAATACAAATTTTCTTTACAATGCCCCTTTTCCGATATTTTTTTTCTTCATTAGTTTAATATTGAAATTTATTGATATTGAAATTTATTCCCCACAAGAAATAAACATACAGAAAAGAAATAAATGATAACATCAAAAAGGAAAATGATTTCAAGTTGCGGGTGAGAGACTAGAAAATTGTTTTCGGAAAACTAATCGAGTCTAGCCACTCAATTTCAAAAGCATCAAATTGTGTATCATAAAAAATGTTGTGACTGTAGTTGCTCAAATTAACACTGATTACATAGTCAGAAATCAACAAACAACAATTGTTTACATTAATAAGAAAACAGATAAACACACTACGGTGATACGAAATTTACATGTCAACTGGTTAAAGCATCATGGAAACACAAATAACTAATAATCTTAATATGTACTTAGAATCCAGTGCTTATATTTTGATTTAAACCTAGCCCTGTTGGGGATATTTCTGATATCGTTGGGTATTTTGTTCCATAGCATGGGACCGACAAATTGAATTGAAGACTGGCCAAGTCGGCTAGTATATTTTGGAACATGAAGATCTCCTCTTAGTTTACAGCAAGTATTGCGATCATGTGCAATAAAAGAAAAGTAGTTATGGAAGATAGGTGGAGGATTATTGTTTAGTGCATCATGCACAAAAATACCTACGTGAAACTCATATTGTTTATATATGTCAAGTATATCAAATTTTTTGAACAGGGCATTCGTATGTGCATTATACCATTTATAATCTGAACGATCTTTTTTTGTACAAGTAAAATGTCCTTTAAATGCGTTTTATACGCACTTCCCCAAGTTTCTAGTCCATAACTAATATGTGGCAGTATGAAAGTTTTATAGAACATGAAAAGAGTAAAACGTGGAACCATATATCTTAGCTTATAGAAAATACCAGTTAATTTACATAATTTCTCCTTTGTGTGCAAAATATGCTGCCACCAAGACAAATTGTAGTCAAGACGAATTCCAATGAAAGATGTACAATCAACCTCCTTTAAAAGCTTATCATCTAGAGTAATTGAACCAGTGACTGAATGTTTACTTTGTTTACTCTTAATCAGCATATACTTGGTTTTGCTAGCATTAATGGTCAGTTTGTTAGCATTACACCATTTAGTCACGTTTACAAATTCGTGTTCAGCTTGACTAAGTGATACGTTATTATGTATGGGTTCGAAAGAATGGAATAAATTTGAGTCGTCGGCGTAGAGCCTGAAATTAAAAAATGGTGAGGAGGATGAGATGTCTTTTATATACAGTAAAAATAAGATAGGGCCCAAAACTGATCCTTGTGGTATACCACAAGAAACATTTAACATTTGGCCTAAGGAATCAGTTTAGAAGAGATATTGTTGTGTCCCGTGGCTTTATGGATATCGATATCTCTTATGATTCTTTTGACATCATATTGTGTGACAGGCTTAAAGAAAAAAGATTGGGGAGATTTTTCTCCGAGAAAATCGTGGATTGAGATATGGTCATTTTGAGGTATTTTGTTCGCCAGATGCTCACCTACTTGAACAAAGAATGTGTTAAAATCTTGTACAATGTCCTCTAGTTGCGTAGTTGCGTATGAACTTCCTCAGTACCATTATGGTTGTGAAGTATTTGCTTTGGCATGATAAATTGCTTGTGTTTTGTTTTACCAATAGGTTCATTTTGATGACACCCCAAGTCTCTTTCATATTGCCTCTATTCGAAGACAAACATGTTGAATAATATTCTTGTTTAGCCTTCCTTTAGGAATACTTGTGACGATGTTCCTGTACTTTCTGTAATGGATATGCAAGTCTTCATTGAAATTACTTATGATCAACTTCTTGTAAAGTTTATGTTTTGTCCTAATTGACTTTTTAATTCCGAGAGTCATCCATGCCTTATCCTTTTGTCTTTTTTTGCCTTTCTTTCTGCGTTTCAAAGGGGCATGGATTTCACAGGTGTCAAGAAACTTTGAGATGAAATTTTGTAGCACTGCTTGGACATCATCATAAGTTAACACCTGGGCCCATGTTTCAGCTTTCAGATCGTTTTTTGAATGCCTGCGCATGGAATGTAGAAAAGTCCCTAAAATATGCATGATCTGCAGCCTGTTGTGTCTGAATTGACTGAAAACATGTAAATATAGGAAAATGGTCTGAGATATCAGTAATAATTGTACCCAAATTGATTTGGCCATTTTACACGTTTGTATATAAGTGATCTATAGTAGAAATAATTGTTCAAAATGGTAACATGCCAGAGTGTCTAATAAATTGTGTGCGTCAGAATTGGAATTTCTGGTAACATCTATATTAAAGTCCCCTACAAGAAAACAACCATTATATTTTCTTTCATGTTCACAGAGGACCTCTTCTAAACTGTCTATAAAATCAATCACATTACTATCAGGTGGTCTACTATTCTGTAGATGTTACTGATTAAAAACACTTTCTTCCGCACTTCAACTTCTAGCCAAATTGATTCTGCACTCGTGGCACTAATATTATGGAGAATGTTATAAGAGAGAGATTCGTGACTATAAATACCAACTCCACCGCCTCTACCTTGGCTTCTACATTTTAGTACTTCAAATGAGTAATTTGGCATATTGTATGTACTGTTGTGAATTTGCCATATTTCTGTTAATGCAATTATGGGAAACTGTTTACGTAAACAATTTTCATAAAAAAAGTCTAAATTGTGGGTAATTTTTGTTTAACGACCTAACATTAATTTAATATGGGAAATTGCAAACATGTCATCACCATCAGACAGTGCTTCATTAAATTGGCTCAGGGAATAAGCTGCACAATTTACATCAAACACTTGTTCAAAATTCTCTAAATTGACAGCCATAGATTACTTTTAGGTTTACGTATACATTTTTTTAGTGGAAGTGTTACGTGGAAACATGGGTATGGCAGTGGATTGAATTACATACCAAGAATAAAATGAAGCTGGATCTATGTAATTTTGCAATCATAGTTCAAGTTCATTGGTTATGGCAGTAGCAACAGATTGGTCCGATTTCTTCACATATATTATTTCCATAATTATTATGTATCATTTTAAATAAAGCCTACCATTTATCTATCTATCTATCTATCTATCTATCTAATAAATTTATATAGTGCCAAATATCCAAAGAAAACAATGTTCAGTGGCGCTTAGAGTTAGAAAGGAGATGAAAAAGCTCTCCGAAATATGTGAGTTTTCAAGCGTCTTTTGAAAATGTTTACATTGGGAGAGGTTTTAATGTCCAGGGGTAGAGAGTTCCAAAGTTCAGGAGCTGCTGAAGAGAAGGAGCAGCGACCATAGGAAACCAGATTCCATTTGGGTGTATGCAGAAGGCATTTATCCGATGAACGAAGAGTGCGTAATGAAGAACGAGGTGTAATTAAGTTCTACTAGTACATAAAGGTAGTGTTTAGAAAAGGAATATTTGAATAAAGCTTACCTTGAAGTATTTAAAGTTTTGTAAATTTCCTGAAATGAAAATTTTCAGTTTTGTGTAATTTCAAAGACCATGCACTTTACTGAAATTTTTACTAGAAATTAGAATTTTCTGTAATTGAATAAATATAATACCAAGGAAATCAATATGACAAAACTACCATGATAGGTGAGTGCATCTGTGGTGTCCATGTCATGGGTTATATGCACAAGTGCTTTCAGTGTCCTCTGTGACCATCCTTCAGTGAGTGTAGTTAGTGAAAGTGTGAAATGAATTTGAAAACGCTGCAAGCACTGCACGAATGCAAATATTCCCGAGAGTACCCACACTGGAACTCCTGTAGAATGGAGTTCTAATATTATTAAACATGTTTATTTGAAAACAGCAAATTCCATAAACACCATACTGTGCCATTACACCATTTTATTGTGGAGTATTGAACGGTTTGTATATACTCGTATCAATTTTATGTAATTATAATATATAAGATAACATTACTCAAATGTAATTGAAACTTTACAGTGATGCGTGCATGCATCTGAAAGAAATATGAACTGACACAGTACCTAGGGTAATTCTAAATGTTTAACAAATTTGCTCCTAGCTAACGTGAAATCAAGAACTAAAGTTAATACTATAATAATAGCAATAATGATATCAAATACATCATTTTACCTTTAATGCTAACTTGTGATGATTTAATTAATTGTAATGAAACCACTGTAGTTTTCTCTCGATATCAAACTTTACATAAAATGAAAACATATGATCTAGATTAATTTTACCATGCTGTATTCATTCAATTGAAATGCATTCATCAGTCGATATATTTACTTACTTTGAACAATTTACGGCATGGTTCTCCTATGAGAAATATGTTAGATGTCAAACATTTCAACAGATAGACAGAGAAGTAATTGAAGCAGTCTAGCTCATTGAGATGTACAATTGATATTATAGTTTCAAGTGAGATACAAATTTGTCATTTTAGATTAAATTTGTGACCAATAAGCCATAACAGTGATAGATGAGGTGATGTGAGAGGGTAAAGGTATATGTACACTTACTGACATTATTGAAATATATACATGTATAGTTACTGTGTAGAGTGATATACATGTATAGCAATTCTGTACCTTAAAACTGTGTGAGCTGCAACTGTAGCTGTGTTGGGAAAAAAAATATATATATATACACACAAACACACACACACACACACACACACACACACACACACACACACACACACACACATAATATATGATATATATATATATATATATATATATATATATATATATATATATATATATATATACACACACACATATATACATTTAGATATCTTATATGTATATGTATATGTATATGTATATGTATGACTTACTAGTAATATTGTACACCCCAAATGGAATTGAATCAATGATGTGAAACTGGGTAAATAAATTTGTGTAGATGTATACATGATATGATACTTTGCCAATAATTAATAGTAGGTCCTTTGAACCAAAAATTCAAGAGCAGTAGATTGAACACAGTAAATGTTTAGTTATGATTCGTATCACACACTCCATGAATGAACATTATTGACTGATTGTAAACTGATTTGGTTCAAAATTAAATCAATATTGGCCAACGCAAGAGATCTATATCGCTACAAGGACTGCCATCAGAATATTGAAATACCCTATACCTTAGATAGACATACTTGGAGACAATACTAGATATATATGTGGAAATACAAACACTCAATCCCTACAAAACAACAGTGATTGCAAGTGATATGTTGCCATTTGATATTTTTGACATATAAAGATCCACAATTCAAACCCAGATTCTTGCATTAGTGTTATCTTATGACAATACTGATAGAGACACAGTGCAGATGAAATAATCCTGTTCTTCTGTTCTGAAATAACATTTTCTTTAGCCCTTCTGAATAACTTTTTTCTCACGCAAGTACGTACTCAATTTTTTGACTCAGTGAATAGAAATTTCCACTTATTGGTACTAACGTTTTTTAAAACTATAGACAACAGGAGTTAACATTTTTGTGGAACATAACTCATTCAATTTAGAAAGTTAAAACTGCATTAGCAGTAACTGGGGTATTGTTTTTTCAATCAGACAACCAACAATATATTGATTAGAGGTCGTTTTTATCCACAAGTTGTACAGTAACATGTTCAAATCATGATTGCATTGGGTGATGATTTTAAGGTGCAGATCGAAAAATCGATTTGATTTTGATTTATTGCACCATGTTATATGTACAGCTACACCAAGTACATTTACCAACAGGTGATTCAATACTGTTCAGGGTGTATGATATTTCTAGTAAGTCGTAATATGTACGAAAAAAAGTTACAAAAAATGTTACAGTTGCAGCTAAAGTACAGCATTCACAGTTAAAAGCTAGCTGAATCCATGAACCTTGTCCACATGCATGATGTACTACACAGCTGTTACTATACATGATATGTTATATTCTGTTTGTGTTTCTTGATGGCATGAGATTTAGCGTAAGATCATTTGCTTATCTTAAAGCTAAGGAGTGTATGTATGTTGGTATTGAATAATTCAAGGTTGAAACCCTTGAGAGATCTATTATTGGTGAGAAGTGTCAATGTCAGTTAGGTCTCTCTGTGACTCATGCTACAATGGACTATATACATAATAGATGTGAATGTTCAGACCACAGGTCGTTATGTGTACAAATGGACATGTAACTTTGTAAGCTGTGATATGAATATTCATAATCTACAAATATAAGTTACAAAGGGATATAGGGATGATGCACAAGTTACAAATATATATATGTTTGTATTAAGATCTTTTTACTCAGAGAGAGAAAATTTGTTGAGAATAATTAATACATTTTTACTGTTGTTGTGTCATCTTAAGGATGTACTAGATTTACTACAAGTCTACTACAGACTGATGGCTCATCATCGTGTGTTTTGCTTGAAATATAAACAAAAAAATTCATATCGGATAACCAATCAGGATAAACCTTGTAAGGTCTTCACATTGAGGAACCAATAAGGTTTAACCTTGTAAAATCTTCAGATTGAACAACCAATCAGGATAAACCTTGTAAGGTCTTCATATTGAGTAACCAATAGGGTTTAACCTTGTAAAATCTTCAGATTGAACAACCAATCAGGATAAACCCTGTAAGGTCTTCACATTTGACAACCAATCAGGATAAAGGCCGTACGGTCTTTGCATTAAACAACCAATCAGAAGCTTGTATTAGGGCTTCACATTTGATAACCAATCAGATTATAAGGTCTTTGCATTAAACAACCAATCAGGATAAAGCTTGTAAGCTCTCCATGTCTTGTAATCTGAATGTAATCATAATACAAACTATAGGGAGTATTCTTTATCAATCAACCAATCAGAAAAAAAGCCTGACAAGTGCTCCTTACATGTACCTATTGATCTGAATTCATTTTAATAAATACAGACACACCTGGTGTTTGTTTATCAACCAACCAATCAAAATTGAATGTGTAAGTGGTTGAGACTTTGTTTCAAAGTAGCCATTTTTAGACCAAAAAAAATTAATTAAAAAATATCAATGTAACATGAATCACATAATGGGTATAGCATCAGTAATTGTATGATAGACGTACATTCCTGACGGATGGTGTAATTCTTCTTTTCTTTCTTTTTCTCTTCTCTTTTTGTACAGCTGCTGAATTTGTAGTAATAGAAAGTACATCATTTTGGACCCAGCTATTCAAACACCACTTTGTTGAGTCCGTAGATGAACACAGAGATGATATGTTGTTCTACGTAAGACGTAAAGAAGTTGTAGATAGGGACGATGCACAGGTACGTTTATTATTATTATATTACAGGGTTGGATTGAGAAACTGTAATGATGGGTTGGGTGGAAGGGGGGGATGAGGGGGGTGAGGGAGGTAGTTTGAAGGGAGGGATGATATTTTGTTTTATGTCAGACGTAAAGAAGTTCTAGATAGAGATTATGCACAATACTACAAGAGAAGGGAATTCAATGTATAAATAAACTTTGTAAACTGAATACACAGTGGCATCTAAATATAAAAAAATACTTGATGTGTACAGTCTACATGTAATATTAAATGAGTTAGTGTCTTGCTTGATTGAAAATCACCAGGAAGAAACTTAGAAAGACAATTAATTATTCAAAATCACCGGGAAGAAACTTAGAAAGACAATTAATTATTCAAAGTACATCTAATTGAATACAGACATAGCTAGTAGGAATACATGACATATGATGACATTGTATTAAACTACAAAATACATTATCCATCTGATTGGAGACATGTGCATTGTCCATGATTGTTTAAGATAAACTGTTCACCAGATATGGCAAATGTTAAAAGCAAATGAAGTCTATTTCCTCATTAGGCTAGAATCAGATAAGATCATGTGATTAGAGCAAAAACTATCATTAATGAGATAAGCCAAGGAATCATGTCATCATTACTCAAATTGTCTAAACCAAACTAACTTTAAGAGTCCTTCACTCTTGTCAGATGATCTTAACAGTGTCTTGTCACCCAACACTGAATTAAATATTTTACTTTCATGAAACATCTGCCAAATGTAAAATGTTAGTGGATTTTAAATACTTGCTGTGTCAGATATGGTAACAGCAGCATTCTCTTGTGATGTTAATTAGTTAGGAGGATTGAGTCATGTGACGTTAAAAGTAAAACAGAATCAGCCAATCGCAAATGGAAACCCTATCTAATTTATTCAACCATTATCATGATTCAGGACAATGTAGTTGCAGTATCTAAGTGGCTGGTGTAGCTATAGACTGTAAGATACATCGTGACGTTTTGTCCTCACCGGCCTCCTCTCTGTGTTAGGGGTTGGCCGATGGTTGAGGGCACCCCGTCACAGCGTACCTTACACACTAGTGTAGCTGCCACATGAAATAGTTGTATCGTTTTCAGTTTGAATACTAAACCATTTGACCTATCTATTTGCTAAGCATGTGTTGGGTAAGATGTAGTCTAGTTCCAATTTGATACGACTGACTTATGATTACTACGATCATCTCCACTTACTACATCTAGTCAAAGTTGAACATTTTACTGTTAATCTGGCTAAACCCCATGCTGGGCGAAGGGAGCGTAAACAGCGCATGTCAGTAGAAATCCATCACAAATTGACAACTGAAGACAATTGCTCATTAATATTTAATTCATACAGCTGTTTTGACTATCGCTGGAATTTCGCCATAATAACAAGTTGTACCATGTTTCACGTTTTTCATTGAAATAACATGCTGTCATGGACGTAGCACAAATTTCTGTGCTAGAGTGTAATGACTTTGACTAGACGTAGTGACTGGAGATGATTGTAGTAATCGTAACTTGTATCGTATTGGAACTAGACTAATTGAGATGACACTGTCAAGATGCATCCAAAAACACCGGAAGGGTCTAAACTTATTAAAACCAATCAAAATCAGATTAATCCAGAGACATATAAATTAGGTACATCGCATTATGTTACAAGGAGCAGAATTATGGCGCAGCAATTATTTCATTTATTATCATAATTATTTGACAATTTTGTAATTATAGATATTTTTTATATTACTGGTATTAATTTTAAAGTATTATTCAGATAATATACTTTTTTATTTGTACTATGCATGACATTTCCATACTTACGTATAGATTTATGCTTTCTACTTATATTCTTTTTATACTTTTATTACTAATTTATTCATATTTATTCAATAATTTCATAGTCTTTTACTTATTGTTTCTGCTGCCTCTCTGAAGAATTGTAAGGTACAGTGGTCAGTAAAATTGGCCTCAGCTAGATTCAGCATGCATTCGTATTTTGGGTTACAATGTATTTCATACTTCTCTTAGTATTCTCTTGACCACTTCTCCATCCATGTATACTGATTACTGTAATGTTGACCTCGGATTCAGCATGCATTTATTATCCAATGTGTTATTCTTCTGTGGTTCTGAATTCTTCGTAGAATCTTATAAATAGTCCTCTTTCTATGATCTGACTTCTCTATCAATTTGCTGTCTCTTGTATGTCTATACAAACGTTTATCATTCTCTTTTTGTACGTTGTAATTTCAATGTTTCATCCATTATTTATACACATACATATACATGCATCTACAATAGCGCCCTCTAGTGGTAACAATGAAAAAGGATGAACACATCCAAGGCTGTTGACTCCTACAGTCTTTGGTATCCAAATTACAAAATTGATGAAAGTGAACTGCATGGAAACAATTCACATTGCTATTTTAATTTTTCATTAAAATATGTTTGTTGCTCCTATGTTGAGTGGGGTTTCTCAAATACTGGTATTTCCTCATACCAAATTTCTTAAGTGATGGTAAGTGTACCAAATGTTTAAGAGGAAGATGCAATGATTTGTTTTGTTTTGTGACAATGGATAACAAAACTTATGTTTCCCATACCACTACCCAGTACATTTATGTTGTTCCACTGACTAATGTTATTCAAATCTTGGTGGCAGGCTGAATTGAAAGTTTACAGAAGGGATGCCAAAATTTTACCTAGCCTAGGGGATCCAGATATAGACTGGGAAGAATCTGTCTACCTCAATCTGATCTTACAACAGGTGAGTGTCCCTATCTCAATGTTAAAAACGACCATATGGTGGAGAATGGCATTTTTAGTAATCAAACGTTAAGTCTATAGTTTGAAAGAACACCAATGTTGTTATATTCATATTCAATTTGTTCTAAAGCTATTGTGTATACATACATATTATTCAAGTCAATTTTACACCTTCTTAGAAATAATAAAGACACCCACTCATGGTTGTGATCATTAATTGTGGGTGGCTCAACACAATGTAGACTGTGATGATGTCATCAGTCCAGGCCTTATCAGCCTGTTCTAATAAGGGAGATTAGACCATGCCCACAATCTCTGATCTGTCAGTCTAAACACACTCTAGTAATGTTTAGAAAAAATTTTCTATCAAACCACATACACTTCTCAAAACGCTACTGTGTCAATTCCCATTGTCCAGCTTGAACAATTTTCATTGTGAGTACATTATTTTATTTTTAGCATTTTGTCTGTTTTCTCCCATCAGTTTGAATACACTCTTACATGTGCTATTTGTCGGAAGCCTGGTAAAGACATCCATGTCTTAAAGAAACACTCCCAACAGGTGTATGCATCACCCAGTAAACGACGCATGGATAGCAAAGGAGAAGTAGCTGAATTAGCATATCCAAATATCTATTTTATTATTGACAACTTTGATGAGGTGAGTCTTGTCTGCAGGAAGTTAATACTGGGGAATTTGCAAACCCTCCATTTTGAATGATGCATCATGGGAAATATATCAAATCCATTAAAAGTAGATCAATCACTATTTGTTTGTGAGTTAGTCTTGGTTCTTTACCTTGGCAGGTTTCAATCATATGCTCTCGACAAACACCTAGTTGGACTTTTCCCCCAGCACTTCTATATATTCAACCCTAAACATAGATTATGATTTTACTTTTAGCAACTGGCTCAACCCCACTTTAGATAGGTTTTAGTCCATTCACCTTTGGGATGGGCTATGACTATGTCGACTGATTATATTTATGTCACACAGCTCCAACTCTCCTGATTGAATCATATCACACGGTGATGCCTATGATGTCATCTAGCAAGTAGTTTTAAAATCCAGTAAGAATTTGAGGCCAGTTTTTTTAGTTAAAATTGTAATTCAAATGAGTGAATATTTGTAATCATCTGTCAGTGCAGTGTAAAGAGTATAGGCTAGGTAGTGATTCAACCCTATCCACTGCAATGTAGTCGAGGAAACTCTTAAGACTTTTCCAGTCAGGCAAATTCATGGATGGTCTCAGTTCAATTAGCTTGTCAGCATCCTACTACGATAGATCATGAAAATATGGAGTAGGAATTTGAATTTGGAGACAAACTTTGAATTCAATACTCTGTTAATCTATCAAAATCAATATGACCATTTCATTGGTTATCTCTTAAAACGACTCTAAGACCACTTCCACGATGTCTTTGTTTATTACATCATCCATTCTTTTTCTTTTTTAAAAAAAACCCCACAATTTTCATGGTGATGTAAGATTGACTGTTGGTCTATGTTCAATGTTTGAATTTCCTGACAGGCATTTAGTGATATGATAATAGAAGAAGGTCAAATGGTATGTGTAGAATTGGTAGCACAGGAAAAACATGGTACATTTCAAGGAGTCATTTTTCTAGGCTCTGTCAAGTACGAGGCCTTACGTAGAGTCTATGAAGGCAGGGTAAGTGATGTAATGTCATCTATTAAGCTGTGCAGAATTTACAGTCAGAACAAATACAATTGTTGCAAGTGTCTGTCTTACACAGACGATGGTTTGAATTTCAATTTTATTTCGTAAGAATAGGGCCACCGCCCATCATTCAGCCATATAGAGTATAAGGAATACAGTAAGATTTGAACACAGTGACAAATAAAATACTAGATATTACAAAGATAGTACTTCATCTTGCTAACGAATAAAGCTAATGTATACTAAAACAGAGCAAAGAAAAATTATAAGTTGATTAACTGTTCAAAAGTAAAGTTTTTTAAAAACATGTTGGGTAGTGTAAATAAAAATTTATGTAGCGTTACCCAGGATATCATTATAGGTACATGTATATGATCATGATATAATATAGTACATTACTTTTTCATCAGGCCAGTATGGCGTCCAGAGTTGCCCAAAGGATGTCACTAGGAAAATACACGGGACGTGGCAGAATGGAATTTATACGAATGAGAGGCCCAGAGGGCAAAGGTCATGCAGAGATGGCAGTCAGTCGATATAAGCCAAATTCAGATGATGGTCAATATAGTTACTATAGTAGTGATGAAAATTTAGAAGGCCAGGTAAGTGTTCACTATGCACGTTTGTACTTCGAATCTGTTAAAACGTCCTGATATCAGAAGAAAAAAAAACACTATAAAAAGATATACATACACAAAAGTAAAATATAAAAAAGACCTACAAAGATAAACTTTCAAACTGGGTTCAAAACTGTCAAATGAAGGAGTACCCAAGCTTTAATCAAATACACTTGTTTGCTGCCCTCATCCCAAAATGTTACTCTGTTTTGTATATTATTCATCAATCCAATAATCAGAGTTCTTGCTAGGCCTCTATTGAGTATATGGAGTTCCTCACCATGCGAAAAAAAAAATATTTACATAAAAATATATACTTTTTGTGATGCAAATTTCTGTTACTCCTCCTGTATTTTGCTGTTGTATTGGGAGTTCCTCACAGAGAGAACGAGAAATCTTTACAGCGAAATATGGTCTTTTGTTACGCAAATTTCTTTGCGATGCTCTCTGTATTTGCTGTTTTGAGAATGCTGATAATCAGAGCAAATCATTTCCATGTTTTCAGGGATCTTCTCCTGCCCACAAACCAAGAGTAGTATGCAGCCAGCCGGCATCAGCGTCTTCCAGTCCACCTGAAATCAGGAAATCTTATTCTTTTAATGATAATTTAGCTGACAACTTAGCGTCGAGTTATAACTGCCCTGGAAATCAAAGTACTGGTACTAGCCCTGAAGAAGAGGGTTGGGAGGAATTTGAATCAAAAGGTAGGTCATAGGTCACATGTCATTAAGTTCATTTATTGACCCGGTAATCCAAGCACTGGTACTAGACTTGAACACAAAGAATGTCATCAAATTGTAGGTCAAAGGTTACTGATGAAGAAGTTCAGTTTCAAACAAATACAGAAAAAATGAGGCCGGGAGGTAGTAAATGAAATGTCACCTTGTACACATACTAGTTATAAGTTGCCACTGAGGGTGCCCTGAAAGAAGTACTCGTCAAATTTCAGCCTTATTCAGCAAACCCCAAAGTGCAGATCCAAGGTCTTACTTCAAGACTGACTGATTCACAGCAATTTAGCACACCTGGTCCAGTAACTTTCCCCTTCCTACATCATCCCATATGTATTTTGAAAGGTTATTTCTTGTGTTTACTAGCTTCCTGGGCAGCTGACAATCCACAAACCAGTAGTTGGAGGAGTCGACTTAATCAGTCTTTTACGTGGTTAAAGAGGCCTGCCAGAAAACAACAACTTTTACTACTAAACACATATCTTACATATGTCACTTTACCTTGGCATAGAATCATGGCAGGTAAGGAGAAATAAATCATGAATTTATCATCACAGAATAGGTCAGGTTCTTCAAAGTAGGTAAGGAGAAATGAATCACAAATCAGATCAGGTTGTCAAAACTTACTGGAAGATCAGCAAACATTGCTTTTGATGTAGATTAATATTGATTATGATGTGATAATCAGTAACATTTATAAGTTGAAGTAACATTTGAAGTTTGAAGTAACATTTGAAGGTTGAAGTGACATTCTGAAGGCTGAAGTAACATTTGAAGTTTGAAGTAACATTTGAAGGTTGAAGTAACATTTTGAAGGCTGAAGTAACATTTTGAAGGCTGAAGTAACATTTGAAGGTCGAAGTAACATTTGAAAGTCAAAGTAACATTTGAAGGCTGAAGTAACATTTGAAGGTTGAAGTAACATTTTGAAAGTTGAAGTAACATTTTGAAGGCTGAAGTAACATTTGAAGGTTGAAGTAACATTTTGAAGGCTGAAGTAACATTTGAAGGCTGAAGTAACATTTGAAGGTTGAAGTAACATTTTGAAAGTTGAAGTAACATTTTGAAGGCTGAAGTAACATTTGAAGGTTGAAGTAACATTTTGAAGGCTGAAGTAACATTTTGAAGGTTTAAGTAACATTTGAAGGTCGAAGTAACATTTGAAGGTCGAAGTAACATTTGAAGGTCGAAGTAACATTTGAAGGTCGAAGAGTAACATTTGAAGGTCGAAGAGTAACATTTGAAGGTCGAAGTAACATTTGAAAGTCGAAGAGTAACATTTGAAGGCTGAAGTAACATTTGAAGGTCGAAGAGTAACATTTGAAGGTCGAAGAGTAACATTTGAAGGTTGAAGTAACATTTTGAAGTCTGAAGTAACATTTTGAAGGTTGAAGTAACATTTGAAGGTTGAAGTAACATTTTGAAGGTTGAAGTAACATTTGAAGGTCGAAGTAACATTTGAAGGTCGAAGAGTAACATTTGAAGGCTTAAGTAACATTTGAAGGTCGAAGTAACATTTGAAGGTCGAAGAGTAACATTTGAAGGTCGAAGAGTAACATTTGAAGGTTGAAGTAACATTTGAAGGTTGAAGTAACATTTGTAGGTTGAAGTAACATTTGAAGGTCGAAGTAACATTTGAAAGTTGAAGTAACATTTGAAGGTTGAAGTAACATTTGTAGGTTGAAGAGTAACACTTGAAGGTTGAAGTAACATTTGAAGGCTGAAGTAACATTTGAAGGTTGAAGTAACATTTGTAGGTTGAAGTAACATTTGTAGGTTGAAGAGTAACACTTGAAGGTTGAAGTAACATTTGAAGGATTCTAGGACAACTGCCCCCCGGACAATTGCCCCCGAAGGACAACTGCCCCCCGGACAATTGCCCCCGAAGGACAACTGCCCCCCGGACAATTGCCCCCGAAGGACAATTGCCCCCCGGACAACTGCCCCCCGGACTACTGCCCCCCAACGAAAAAAAAACTAGTATTACAGATGTACGGGTTTGTCAATCATTAAAAAGTCACCGTCGGCAACGTACCGCCGCAACTTGCGTACATTATACTCACTACATTCACATGTTTTACTCTATTGTTATCTGTGATAATTGTTACGTCATTCATAAATGTCGGCATGATGATTTAACTTACTGCTGTAATTCACATAATTTTCTGGAACATTCTTCTCCTCTTTTCAACCAGTTAACAATTCTCGACGTGTTTAAGTTACACAAGTATTTAGTAGGTGTTTTTGTTTACGACTTAATACACAATAATTTACCACACTCTATAACCGATTATTGCACGCTGTTTAATAATGAATACAATACACGACAGAAGGCTCAGGGCAATTTATGTATTCCGCCAGTGAAGACATCAGTTGGACAACAATCAATATCATATACAGGTGTTGTGAGTCGTAGAGTTGAACGTTATAAGTATGGATAGTTCTAACGTTGCACTCTAGCACTCACACTCTCATACTCTCCGACGGTACGGGATCGTTCAGGTCCAAGTCGGGAATTAGTCACGACTGAGAAGAGATTTCGGCTTGCCAGAATCACCTACCCGAGTGCTCGTGTGCTTCTGGATGTTTAATTCTCACTTCCAATACAATGGAATTTACACAACCACTAAATATAGAAAATCACACCATAAGATCACGCCATCATAAAAGTTATTATATACTTTTCTCAAAACCAATCATGTGAATTTCAGTTACATCATGTTTGCCCAGATTCGTCATCGCCAGTCTATTTCTGACCTATGGCCTACAATGCCGAAATGTAGAATTTATTCCCACAATTCCGACATACGATATTTTGGATCGTAACACAGGTGCAACTACATGGAATGACATCAAATACAATATCAGGAAAGAACCAACACGACATAGTTTCAAGTGGTCACTTAAAGTGGATTTACTGAATAGCCCACAATTTACAGTTTTAAACATTGGCTGGTCATGATAAACCGAGCCGAGTCACCATTTACTGTCACCAAAGTCTTACGAGAATGTACATTCTGAGTCTCAATATTTTTTCTACTTTTGACTCGTTTTCTATCTTGTTACCTGTATATTTTGTATTGAACTGATAATAAATAAATCTTTTCCAGTAAAAAAATGACTTTGTGTTTGTGTTTGTACAAACCCGTACATCTTTAATACTAGTTTTTTTTTTCGTTCGGGGGCAGTTGTCCTTCGGGGGCAGTTGTCTGGGGGGCAATTGTCCTTCGGGGGCAGTTGTCCGGGGGGCAATTGTCCTTCGGGGGCAATTGTCCGGGGGCAGTTGTCCGGGGGGCAGTTGTCCTGTTACCCATTTGAAGGCTGAAGTAACATTTGAAGGTTGAAGTAACATTTGTAGGTCGAAGAGTAACATTTGAAGGTTGAAGTAACATTTGAAGGTTGAAGTAACATTTGTAGGTCGAAGAGTAACATTTGAAGGTTGAAGTAACACTTGAAGGTTGAAGTAACATTTGTAGGTTGAAGAGTAACACTTGAAGGTTGAAGTAACATTTGTAGGTTGAAGAGTAACATTTGAAGGTTGAAGTAACATTTGTAGGTCGAAGAGTAACATTTGTAGGTCGAAGAGTAACATTTGAAGGTTGAAGTAACATTTGTAGGTTGAAGTAACATTTGTAGGTTGAAGTAACATTTGTAGGTTGAAGAGTAACATTTGAAGGTTGAAGTAACATTTGTAGGTTGAAGTAACATTTGTAGGTTGAAGTAACATTTGTAGGTTGAAGAGTAACATTTGAAGGTTGAAGTAACATTTGTAGGTCGAAGAGTAACATTTGTAGGTCGAAGAGTAACATTTGTAGGTTGAAGTAACATTTGTAGGTTGAAGAGTAACATTTGAAGGTTGAAGTAACATTTGTAGGTTGAAGTAACATTTGTAGGTTGAAGAGTAACATTTGTAGGTTGAAGAGTAACATTTGAAGGTTGAAGTAACATTTGAAGGTTGAAGTAACATTTGTAGGTTGAAGTAACATTTGTAGGTTGAAGAGTAACATTTGAAGGTTGAAGTAACATTTGAAGGTTGAAGTAACATTTGTAGGTTGAAGAGTAACATTTGAAGGTTGAAGTAACATTTGAACATTGAAGTAACATTTTGTAGGTTGAAGTAACGTTTTGAAGGTTGAAGTAACATTTATTGTGTTGTGTTATGTGTACAGCTACATAAATATGTTTGCCCACACTGTTATTAATAGTGTTAATAAGTGTATTATTATTATTAATATTGTACAGGTAATATACAATATTACAGGTAAGTCATTATATATTACAAACAAGTTTCAAAAAAATGTTTCAGTTACATCTAGTGCAGCTTTAATGAAGTCTGTAATCAATTCTGATGTCTCTCATTTACAGATGTCCTTGAAGTGAGGCAGACACCAATCTTGACCCATGACCTTGGTATCCTATAGCAACAACTCTATGTGTGCCAATCCATAAGACAGTACTATGGCTTTACCAATGTCTCCAGGCAATGATGTCACAACAGCATATACAGAGACATCATCTACCTTTGTAAGCAACAACTGTGTTGCTAACACAACATATTCGGAGACTGTATTTACCGATGTCTCCAGGCAATGATATTATCTGAACGCAATTGTAGTTTCAGCTGTATAATGACTGCGATTACGTAGTAATGGCAGTGTCACTATACACAGTGTATACATTTGTATATATATGCAGAGACAGTATTTTATGGTGTACTAGTTATTATGTCTATGTTATTAATATTTATTATTACCTGCTTGTTCTTAGTAACAACCTAAATTGAAGGTTTTCATTTTATCAAGTTACAGTGCTTTTCTACCTCGCATAGAGTTTCTGAAAGTGCCAATATTTAGAATCTGTAAACCCTAAATCAAATGTTTTTTATAACCAAACAGATTTTATCACCAACATACACCATACTGGTGCCCATATGTTGGCATATTGTGCCAATGTATTGGATTACTTCTCTCAAATGCATTGATGTCTAGTGTTACTAAACAGCTAGTGAACTAGATCTGTGGACAAAAACAGTTGAGGAGTAAGATACACACCCAACTATTTCAACTCCCCAAGGGACGATCACACAATGTCAGACTAGTTCAATAAATGAACTTCGTTCGTTTAGGCCAAACCCCCCCCCCCCTAAATGAACCTTCACAAGTGTGACATTGACATGTTTATATATGACACTGCCCACATGATGCAGTCACATCACTACGTTCAATGCAGTGTAGAAACATAGTAAACACATTAAAATATTTGTGGAAACCCAGCACTGTACATCACATTAGCAGTAAGTTTTAATGACTTATCAACATATCAATAATAAATACAGAACCTGTTATCGTTAAAGGTGTGAAAGCTTTCAAAATTTGGTGACGAAAATGAAGTTCAGCAATTGCATTGATGCCAGACCCCTTTCCCCCCTAAACGAATGAAGTTCGTTTATTGACTTGTGTGACATCGTGCAATCGTCCCTAAATTGTTCACTTTCTTCAATTTAGAGAAAAAGAAGTGCAATTTAGGATGAAAACATGAATTATTTACAGTTGTTTTATATTTATAGCAGTGTGGGTTTTTTTTTTGTCAAGAACTGATTTCTACATAGTTGCTATGTACATGTAGTTGTGATTTGTACTTTTAGAGGACATACATGTACATATACCTGACTTGTGTCTTTGCTAATATTTCGTAAACCTGGTAACAGGGAGGGGAAATTTGGTAAAACTTATACACAGCTTTCCATACCATGTTCCATATTATTGGTGGGGGAACCCTGGTATAAAATATACCTCAGCAATTCAGGTTCATTTTATATACCTAAACACTGTAAGAAAACCACTGCTTGAGAATAATGTACTGAAATCCTGATATAAAATAAAGGTATGAAATAACGGACATGATTCTAAAATGTATTATCAGCAAAGCAAATGTTATCCCATTTAATACACATCTCCTAACTTGTTTCAGGCCATGTTAAACATGTGCCGTTTCCATGCAAACCAATGTTCACTATCCAATGAAATGATGTCATAGTGTCACCTAATTTACATATATATAAATATTCATACAAACTAGCTGCCATATAAGGCATCGTGAATATTAACTACAAAAAATGTACTTTTATTTCACAATTTTCAATAAGACAGTCATTCCAACTTTGGTACACGTGCAATTTGATAAAACTGCTGATGAGATCAATATTTTTAGGTGTAATGAATTTGTCAAAATTGGACACAAAATCACCGTAGTTGCAAATCATGCAGGAATAGCTATGCTAAGCTATAAGTTTTGTATTAAACAATACAGTAATGACACTTTTTATGGCAAGAAAGAATGTGAAAATTAGGGGTAAAATTGGACATAAATTGATAAAAAATCTGACAGAAACCAAGGCAAACTGACAAGACAAGTCATCCACCAATACACAGAACAAGGAAAAAGACAGAACTTTTATTAGTGTAAATAATCATGTTAACGTTATACATGTAGCCTCTGAGAGACCCAGAAATGATCTTGATTTGTTTTCAAAATAGAACAACATTTCACTGGATGAAATATGTAATGCTACTCTTTGTAGGGTCCAAAACTTAAGGTTTGATTTGACTGAACAGAGTATAGACACACACACACACACACACACACGTCAAGCAAGCAGACAGATATATACACACATGTATGTATGCATACATACATACATACATATATACATACATACATACATACATACATACATACATGTACATAATACGCACACACACACACAGACACGCACTCATGCAGACATACATGCACACACATGCATACATATATGGGCACATACATGCGCACGCATATGTACACACACACACAGACAGACACGCATACACCTATTTTGAGGCAGACTCTGTATGCATGAAACCCATGGAAATAATGTCCACTTTAAATGTGGATACAGTTCTGTATTTCTGGCCAATGTTATTTTGACTGACTTCAACTGAAAATGCCAATTCATAGTGTATTCTGATTGGTTATTGGATATAAAAGGATTTGAATATTAATATGTAAATTGAGCAAATAGTTTTCCTCTTGATCTCATTCAAATTTTCATCATTATGCAGTATTGGACCAATCAACTGACAGTATGGTGGGGCAGCCTCAATCTCGTACTAGAATTTGATTGGCTGATTAACTTGTGAATTGCTATATTGTGACAAATCAAAATCATTCATATCTGAGTTTGATAGGCTACAGATAATATGTAATCATAGTAGAGTTTTATGTAGATATTGCGTAATGTGTGTATACTGTCTATTTTATGTATTTGATGGAGTTTTACAGAATGTAATTTGTAATTAGTGCAATATTTGAGAAGTACATCATTGATGTCATTTGTTGTTCATGATTCTGCATTTTCAATGAAGTCTTAGTCTTCCATAGCTGAGTGAGTGGCTGACAGACCAGGTGTTCATAGATTGCTTAATGGCTGACAGACCAGGTGTTCATGGCTGTATGTATGAGTAACAAACCAGGTGTTCATAGCTTACTAAGTGGCTGATTGACCAGGTGTGTATGGCTGTATGAGTGAGTCACAGCCAGGTGTTCATGTCTTACTAAATGGCTGACAGTATAAGTTTTCATGGCTGTGTGAATGAGTGATAGGCAGGTGTTTGTAGCTTATTAAATGGCCAACATACCAGGTGTGCATGGCTGTATTAATAAGTAATGCCCAGGTGTTCATTGCTTAAAGAATGGCTGACAGACCAGGTGTTCACTTTCTCTGCTGGATATAACCATTATCCAGGCCTGATTTTTGTCAAAGTTATTTTACAAAATGTTTTATACTTTAGAACTGGCAAGCTGACCACTGTGTAAAGTTATGTTCTTGTATTTAATTTGATGTACAATGTAGTTGTGAAATACCATCTCAAAATTTAGCTAAGTTTTCATTTAATTGATATCTGAAAATTTTTTAAGTTTTAATCAAATATGAATAGTAGAATGTGTTATGGCCTGGTTTAACCTCACAAACTTACATTTTTATAGAATTTGGCTACTTTGTAGTAAGTCTATTTGGCAAGATTGTGGAATTGGGCATTAAGCAACATAACCAGATTTCACCTGAACTCTATCATTATGTTACAAAAGGTTAGCAAAGCTGTTTATACTCACATCTACATGTACTGTTTTTAGTTACTTGGCTTGGTCAGCATGAAGGGAGAAATGGACAGGTGAAGTATTTATCAAGGTATGCTGTGTCTTGTGTAAACGCCAAGTTGATAAGGGTGCTATAGTAGGACAATATTTTTGTATAATACATGGACTCTGAAAACTGTATTGCCATATGTGGTTGTCGGCACTTTTGATTAGACTGTTTACAGCGTTAGCAGAACTCCGTTTTTCATTTTTCATACCACATACCATAAACGGAGTATCACTAGCACCGTAAACAGGCTAGCTTTTTGTCATGCATGTAATGTGTAAGTGTGTGTGTGGTTGTTGTACGACTTTAATACAGCCTCAGTGTGTACATGTACTCATAGTATTTATGTGAACATAACCCAAGCCTTTCTGTGTATGCTCCAATCACAGCTGGAGGTTACTGTTTCTAGAAATTACTATAAACAGTGCCACTGTTTGTGTGGCATACATGGGCAAAAATTGTTTTTCACTACAGTTTGGGACTGGGTAGCATTAGGGTATATATGTACCCTGAGCCTGGCAGATTCAAATTACAAACACAAATTCTAGAGAGATTCAATAACAAGGGGTCTACAATTCCGCTAGGAACTAGGGGTCAAATTTCTACATTTTTAGCCAGAAGTCAGAGACAGAAATCTTTGAAAAATTTGAATATGGGCAACTTGGAAAATATATTCAAAATATGGGGTCAAAAGTTGTGCATGTATTCAAAGAGGCGTCAACTCTCTATGTAATGCATAAACAATCTGCAACTCAAGAAAATGTCAAAACTGTGGTACATATCCGTACTGAGTTCACAAGTTATCACTACTAATAGCACTATTGAACTTGAACCACACTAAATTTAGTGTTATAGATACGTCTCAGATTTTAGCATCTTTTCATATCGGACATCGAAACCATATTTTTGAATTATTTGATAATGGGTTGACTCAATCATGTTTTAGCGAAAGGAAGTTGAGGGCATACCATTTTCTAGAAAGTGGAAACTGGGGCGGGTTACATTTTACGCTACAATCTGAGTTTGATTTGCCTTGCCCCTCCCTGTAATTACTGAAGGCTCCCTTGGTGAGGGTGAATACATGTACACATTATGTTAATGATTAAGACTTGCATGTTGGTACTCGTGGAAGATTTTCAAATTGGCCACACAGCACGAGATATAGATCTGCTTGGACTGTTAGACTTGCATTTACAGTAGAAATGATGTTGGTTTGGTATTTCACTTATGGGATATTACGTTTTTGACACAAAGACAGACATATTTCACAACAATAATAGACAAAATAAACACAGTAGGATCCTTTGCCCAATCACTTTGAACAGTAATAAACATTGCTATTCTTTCGCAGTGCAGTAAAAACAGGCTTCTAAAAAAACATTACACGTGGACTTGATGATTTTAATGGCTTCATTTGTTTATTTTCTAACTGATAATCAACATATCAACTTGACTACTTCTACATCCCCACTGTGCATGACACCTGTGTAATTGTTTCTTTTGCATTAGAAGTTGACTGAGGGTGTGTAAAAAATGTCATGTCACACGAGTGAAACACCAAGCCAACATCATTTCAACCGTAATCCTGTTTTCACAACAGTATTAAATGTCAATGTAAATTCTATTTTTCTAGATTGTCTGTCAAAGTAACAATGTTTACTGATGCAACAGTTGTATTTGGTGTTATAAATCATGTTATGTAAATAAACAATATTACAATTATGTAAATAAAAGTATCACACCAAAGTTAGCGATTGTAATTGATTTATTGATTTCAGAACTGTTTAGAAACATTATTGCTACAAATGCCAGATATTTAGTTTAATGGGGAATGCCACTCTCCAGGAAATGAAGTCATTTCATAAAGTATAGATAAGAGGTGTATTACAATGAAGGAATTAGGCACTTCGGAGTTCTGAATATTCAGTTGCAACACAGACAAGTAATACAACATAAATATATTATTTCTGCTCACAAAATGCTTAATACAACACGTGCATTGTTACCAACAGTGAAGCATGCACTATTAAGATATTGTCTATTTACCGAAAGTTATCATTTATGCAAATACCTCATTAATATTCATTGGATGTTTATCAAAACCTAATCAGTTCTAGCCACTGCCCTAAAGGTGAGTACCACATTTCGTTTGAATTGAGCAAGCCATTTTTGAAACTATGATTGAGAGACGGAGAGAGACATCAACAGATATCACCATACATAACCTACCCTTATGCAGAGTATCAAGTAAACAATTTTTTAAAAGTTCAGGAAAGAGGCGTACCGTACCAGGTTAAACAACTTTAAATGCCATGTACTAAAGGGGCATATTGGGTCAAAAACACTTTGAAGGTCGCAAGTCTTAAGCAAACTGGGCAAAATACCGTACACATCGTAAAGTACTTTAAATGAGAAATAAATTTAGAAGCCCTTAAAAAAACTCTACTACCATTGTACATTCATAATCAAGTACCTTTGAAAGAAACCTTTCCTTATTGAAGGCTTAAAAAAAATTATTTAGTTCCGATTACCCAACCCCCATCTACATTAGTTTATCACTGCTGACCCTAAACTTTTTTTTATGCATTCAATAAATAAACAATAATATCATGAACAATGTGAAGTATTGCGAGAAATAGTGACTGCGGAAACAAACATCAGCTAAAAAAGACAATACAAAACTGTTTTTCCAATCTGTTATGGCTGTACATCTGATTGGAAGAAACCAATACCATGTAGACAATATGGAAACCAAATGAAAACATAACTACTTGACCTAGACAGTCACACTTGAAAAAAATCCCCCTCCTAAAATACTCTATCTACCCAACCTATTCTAAAATTGAGCATAATTGAAACAATATTTTTTTAGGCTTTATCAGAAATCTATCAACCAAAATAAGTATTTTTATGTATCATTGTCTAAATACTCTACAAGCATACTTTCATATTAGGCCTTAAAAAAAAAATTGTGTGGTTCCAATTACGCACAATTTTAGAATAGGTGGGGTAGGTAGATTTTTTACTCTTTTTAAAATATTTTTTAGGGATGTGAAGGTTTGTGTCATACATCCTTTACAATAAATATGTTCTTATTGACATTTTCAAAATCATAGTTGTTCAAAGCACATGGATAGAAATATCGTATGTAGAATCCTCTGTTAGACTAGAAACATTTGTTTGAACTTGACAACTCTTGATTATTGAGAGTTTTGTCTGTTCCTTTCTGAGGGCTTGCATATCAACATACATTATATTTCTATGGTAGAGATTTTTCTGTTTTATCAATTGTCAGTGAAACTCTCTCCATTTACTTGTACATCACATTACTGTGATAAGCAGTGTGTATTTTTATGCCAGGCCTAGTGTCATTTGTAATTTAATACTTATTCACACACCAAATTTATATGCCTCCTCACCAGTGAGGCTCCTTCTATGCCTGTTTAATTGTACTTGCTGAATGGAAAGTTTTCCACATACATCACATTTGTATGGATTATCACCAGTGTAGATCCTTCTAAGCTCTATGCCTGGTTAATCGTCAGAATGAAAACGTTTCCACATACATCACATTTGTATGGCTTCTCACTAGTGTGAATTCTTTTATATCTGATGAGATCACTGCTGACACTAAAACTTGGTCCACACATGTAACAGTTCTATGGTTTATCACCAGTGTGGATTCTTCTATGTACAGACATGTTTCCTTTTACACTGAAACTCTTTCCACATTCATCACATTTGTATGGCTTCTCATTAGTGTGGATTCCTTTATGTACAGTCATGTTTCCTTTCTCACTAAAACGCTTTCCACATATATCACATTTGTACGGCTTCTCACCAGTGTGAATTCTTCTATGTATAGCCATGTGTCTCTTCTGACTGAAACTCTTTCCACATACATCACATTTATATGGCTTCTCGCCAGTGTGTATTCATCTATGTCTTATGAGATCACTGCTGGCACTGAAACTCTTTACACATACATCACATTTATATGGCTTTTGGCCAGTGTGTATTCTGCTATGTCTAGTCATATGTCCTGTCAGCATGAAACTTTGTCCACATATATCACATTTGTATGGTTTCTCACCAGTGTGGATTCTTAAATATAGTCATTTCCCCTTTCTTACCAAAAGCCTTTCCACATATATCACATTTGTATGACTTCTCACCAGTGTGTATTCTTCTATGTTCGATGAAGTTTCCTTTTCGAGTGAAACCCTGTCCACATACATCACATTTGTATGGTTTCTCACCAGTGTGGATTCTTCTGTGTATAGTTATGCTTTTTTTCTCACCGAAAGGCTTTCCACATATATCGCATTTGTATGGTTTCTCACCAGTGTGGATTCTTTTATGTACAGTCACATCTCCTTTCTTACCAAAAGCCTTTCCACATATATCACATTTGTATGACTTCTCACCAGTGTGTATTCTTCTATGTTCGATGAAGTTTCCTTTCTGAGTGAAACCCTGTCCACATACATCACATTTGTATGGCTTCTCACCAGTGTGGATTCTTCTGTGTATAGTTATGCTTTTTTTCTCACCGAAAGGCTTTCCACATATATCACATTTGTATGGTTTCTCACCAGTGTGGATTCTTTTATGTACAGTCACATCTCCTTTCTTACCAAAAGCTTTTCCACATATATCACATTTGTATGACTTCTCACCAGTGTGGATTCTTCTATGTGCAGTCATGTTTCCTATCGCACTGAAACTCTTTCCACATATATCACATTTGTATGGTTTCTCACCAGTGTGGATTCTTCTATGTCTTATGAGATCACTGCTGTCACGGAAACTCTTTACACATATATCACATTTGTATGGCTTCTCACCAGTGTGGATTCTTTTGTGTCTGGTAAGATTGTTCTTGTCATTGAAAGACTGTATACATATATCACATTTGTATGGCTTCTCACCAGTGTGGATTCTTCTATGTACAGTCATTTTTCCTTTCACACTGAAAGCTTTTCCACATACATCACAGATTGTATGGCTTCTCACCAGTGGGGATTCTTCTATGTACAGACATGTTTCCTTTATTACTGAAGTCTTTCCACACACATCACATTTGTACGGCTTATCACCTGTTTGTATTCTTGTATGCCTCTGTCATATCACTGTAATAGAGCAAAGTTAAAGCTGTCAAATGATTCTCCTTAGTTGCACTGTGTCATACATAATTAATATCTGAATTTGACACAAATCTTCCATGAACACAGTTCCCCAAGCAGTGTGCCCTCTAATGATAGCCAAATAGTGTTGTTGTGAGTCAAAATGATAAAAACTGGCATTTCTTTTCTTGACTCTATGGGGCAGTATAAGTGAGAATCTCACTGCTGAGTCTGGGTAACCAAGACTTATGTCACAACAACAAGCACTGATATCATTGCTACTCAAAGTATGAAATTGAAAACATCAGAATGGTAAACCTATTTTCTTCATTTTTTCTTAAAGCATGTACTATCACATTTTGTAATATTTTTCAGGTGGAAAATGCTTGTGACGCAATGATTAAGCAATAAACCAAGGGATGGTATACCAAGAGGTTTTGACCAGTGAATGAAATATATGCACAAGTGATAGCGAGTGCATATATTGAGTTCACTGGTCAAAACCTAGTGGTATACCTTCCCCAGGGAGTGGTTTATCGCTATTATATTATACCAGTATATTGAAAACAAGATAAGAACTAATGTTTTCTAGTTTCATAATTATGCGCCCCCCGTGCTAATTTGCATAACAATAACGCTGCTTTCACGATAGCTGATATCTGGGCTTCAACCATGAGATGTACAACGCAACCGTAGTTGCGGCATTGCTACTTTGACCATTGACTGTGATACCGAAAAGATGATTGTCGGCCAGAAGTGAAAGGAGTTTCGCTTCTTTTTCCAATAAAGATTTTCAAAGGTGTAAAACTTTTTCAGCTTCGGCCTACCTATAAATCTGCGATGTCTAGGAAGGAATGCTCACTCGATCGTGAAACTGAAGAATAAAGAAAACGATGTCCCGCGTGAACCAGTACCATCGCACGGCGAAGCGGCCGCGGCAGCTATGTTTTCTCCGTGTTTAATTTGTTATGGCTAGAGTCGCAGCCTGATTGTGAACCTACCCAGTTGTTATTGCTCCGTAGTTTACACAGAAAAGCAGCAGACAGCCGTGCAATGAAACAGAAACCCCTGACTTCGTTTTTCTCAGTCCTGCTTACATGAAGGTGCACGAGTCTATATTACTGACTTGACTCCAAACACCGTCATGCAAAGAGCAATAGAGTTTGCCTATTACAACACCGCAAGCAAAATGTACGCGCGCCAATTGCAAAAGAATTACCTACTAGTGCGGGGGCATATGGCAGATTTTTGGGTTTCATGTAAAATTCATGTTAATTTTTGCCAATATATCTCATTGTGTTCCCCATCATCTGACCAATTAAAAAATATATGTTGGCAATTTTTATTACAATATTAATGGTAATTTTTGCAGCAATTTCATAAATGATGTAAAATCATGTTTTTTCTGTATATTGATGGCAAATTAAAATATGTGAACTGTACGATTGCTTTACATCTGTATACATGTACTTATGGGCATCCTGTAGACTATAAACTTGTAGACAGTTGTATAATTTTGCATTTTAATCACAATATTATAAATGCTGGCTTCTTTATTTGCATATCATTTGCATATTATGTATGATGCGTCCGGTTTATTTGATTTCCTGTATTGTTTGATGTTGCTGATTGCTATTCTTTAAAAAATGTACGCCAACCATGAATTATTTCAGTTACTATGAAAATTCTGGTTGGTTTTTATCTTTTAAAGCACTAGTAAGTCCACACCTTGACTATGCTTCCCCAGTGTCTTCCCCACATATATATGAGTAGGAATATTGCATTTTTGGAAAAAGTGCAGCGTCGGTTCACCAGGATGATTCCGCAGCTTGGTGGCTTGAATTATGAGGACAGTTACGCATATTGAAACTGACAACTTTAGAAACTAGATGAATTAGAGCTGATTTGCTAGAAGTGTATAAACTTTTCCATTTACATATTCTCCTTGATCCAGTTGTATTTTTCAAAGTATCTACTTCGACAACAAGGGGATATAGATTGAAATGATTTAAAGACAGATCCAGATTGGATATACCAAAATATTTTTTCAGTCGACATATTGTAAACATTTGGAAGTTTACCAGAAAGGGTTATTGTTATTACTACACCAATTAAATCATTGTAATTACTTAGTAATTATTTTAATCCAGATTGGACATACGTAAATATTTTTCCAGTCAATATGTCGTAGACATTTGGAACAGTTTACCAGAAAGGGTTATTGTGACTACATCAATTAATCATTTTAAAGTGTGTATTGATAACACCTCAGAAAAGTAAGGGGTCTATAAAAACATCAATGGCTTCCTTCCCCATGTACATTCATGGGTACATGCATCGTAAAAAAATAAAGGCATTCATTTATTGAATAGAACGACCCTTGCCAAATGATATGTCCTTTTGACCAATTTCGGCGTATTGGTGTGACTTGTTATCAAGTGTGCATACACACGTTAAAAATATTCCTTTTCAGATCTGGCATCTGGTTTTAATACGTAATACTATCTACACATGTAGTATTGAATCCTGGACAGGTACAATCTACACAGGATATAGAGTCCAAGTTTAGGTCTACACAAAATTTGAAATTTTACCTCTCAATATTAGCATACAAGTTACATAAATTGGACCTCTTGCAAATATTAGATAGAAAAGAAACATCACTCAGTAAAACACCTTTAGAAACCTTTAGAATGTTTTACCCCCACTTTTGACCAATTTGACCAATTACTTTCTAGAGCAATGGAAAAAGTCAATATGGCAGCTACTTTAGAACGTTTTTGTTATATGTTCTGTATTCAGTTCTCCCTCAATGTTCTGTAGAAATATCATGTTAAAAAGTAAATGAATCGTTGTTAAAGGCATTTCATGAGTGCTCATTAATTTCCAACTTTGCAATGGTGTCAAAATGAGATAGACTTAGACGTCAAGTTGGCATGTGACTACTTATTCCCAGCAATGAAGGTTATTTGTGTATGACAATTACCAAAAGATGTAGAAGGGTACATTCCATGTTGTTTACGTTGAGGATTTGAATGTCAGATTTTCTTTGAGTAATAAAAAACTTGGAATGATAGCTAACAATGCAATACAATTTGATTTAAGATACTATTTTCTGGTGGGTTGGTGGTTGGGGTTGGGTGGTACATTAGAATAATTGGGTCTATTCACTCGAATACATAACTTTGTAACGTAACGATTCAATTGATGCTATGCTATTGATCAAAAATATGTTTATATCAGATGTAAACTGAATGCCTTCAATAAAGGCAAAACTTTAGATTGCTGTTCCTTCACGCCTTGTCGAAAGAAAAATTCTGCGCTACCAGACATAATATTGCATATCCATTAGTTACTACATCAATAAATAAAACGTAGCTTTGGAGCTTATTGTTCATATCCTCTTCTGTAAAAGTTGAGTTTGGTGTATTTTTAACCCGCTGTAACTTTCACTAGAGTCCACCATTTTAGTTTAATATATAATTAATTCACTATACGAAAAGTCATATTTGACCATGTCTTTCCACCGGGGTAAATCTTTAGCAGAGGGTGTGTAAATGTGGTGAGTATGAGACGAAGTGACACCTTTGACTTAATTCACCCCCGGTGACCTCTCCCCTGAGGGCTGTGAACACTCAAAAGTGTCACTTTGGCTCGTACTACCCCTTGACAGAGATGGTAGTTAGGTGGGTCACAGGTATGGTAAATGTTGGGTAAAGGTGGGTAAATTTGACTTTTCGTATAGTAAACCTCAACTGAATCTCTTCTTTTGTGCCAGTAAAATCAATTTAATACTTGACAATAATTTTGAAAAAAAATAATCAGGTCTACCACTCAAGTAGTTTGTCAACTATTTTTGTCCTTGTTACCACGTCTACTCAAATAAAACCTACCTAAGAGTACCCATTCATTCTCATTCAGGCTACCAGCCTACTATCCACAGACACCACCACACGATCTAGGTTAGTGTAATCTGTTCACCTTAAGCTTATGAAATTCGCCAAGTGTTATTACAAAAGGGCGATGGATATATTCACTTGTTTCAAAGATGGTAGACTGTAATTTGCTAGTTAAATTTCAGTAATTGTACGTGTATTAATGGCTTACAGCTCGATGTAGTTTTAGTGGAGATTCGACTAACCCTGGGCTTCGCATCACCGTTTCATAGCTGACCCCCACCGGCTACCTGTTCCGAATATATGCATGAACCGTTTATTGTTTCGATACTGAGAGGTATGACATGTAAATATATACATGTAATAGTATACAGTGATATTTTCTCTATTTTATCGATTTATAAATTTAATTATCGATCGATTTTTATTTATACCGAACGATCAAATATTAGCAACCGATCGAATATCTACGCCATTTCCATTCCTCTGACGGTAGTATTCCCTGCTCAGATCACAAAAAGCGTCGAAATCGGACCTTTTCAAGTGCGAACTGCAAACCCTCATTAACACCGCCACATTTGATATCGTTGAATGAGATGAATAATTACCCAGAGACACTTGCGCCGACGTACGTAAGGAGAAGTGATTAAATTTACGATAGAATTTGAAAAGTTCCGATTTTGATAGTTTTGGTCATCCGCTATAGGACTTTTGCAGTCAAAATGAGGTAAACCGACTAAATAATAGATTTATTGCTAATATTTGACCACTGGGCGATTTTATTCCTTAGTTACCGGTATTTTTTGTAAGTCCGTATTTCACGGCTGGCTCTTTGCATGACGGAGGAGGAGGGACAATTGTCAGAATCGAGTCCCGGATTACTCCGCATGCAAGGAGGAGGAGGAGGGACAATTGTCAGAATCGAGTCCCGGATTACTCCGCATGCAAGCAGGAGGGGGGACAATTGTCAGAATCGAATCCCGGATTACTCCGTATGCAAGCAGGACTATGAAAGAACGAGATCTCAATGTCACAAAAGGCTCCACTAAAAATGAAATCAAAGTCGTAGATGTCATCATGCGACATTTACAAACAAGCGTGCAGCCATTCAAACGAAAATCCCGTCGGATTCCACATGGAGCAGAAAATTTTAAACAGAAAGTTATAAAGAACTACCTCGAAGATACAAAGATAGCGATCATGAATGTTAATTTTGGCTTGGACTGATCACAGACAGAGCATGGACTGATACAGTGCATGGATGTTTTAGTGAGATACATCCATGTACAGTGTTACGATATTACCCGAACAAAAAGGGAAGAGAAAAATGACATCACAAACGTAAATACATAAGCAAACAATCAGATCGGATAACATGAGTCAGAAAATAGACTTGATGCTAATCGACTGGACAAGACCGCCATCCAATCTGATTAAAATCCGATGTAGATGTCGGCTAATCGTTCATGGTACATGTTTACATTTTGTAGCCTGATCGCGATCAGTTGAGAACGTATTGATTTTTCATGATTTTAACCATCTGATTACTTTCCTTGTTATTCTTTTTAAATATAGAATTCATGTAAATATATGTTAGAATTAGTTATCAAAGTAATTCGAACACGTGCTCCAGGGAATTGTCGTGAAAAAATGGTCGGGTGCGGACGTGTTATCGGGGTTCCTGTGACACGTACCGAACGTCAATTGATTTTGGAAGCTATGGGTCAGTATGCTAACAATTATCAACTGATAGCAGATCATGTCCGTGCAAATGTACGCATTATTTCTCGAGATGTGCAAGACATTTACATTATTCATTCTGCTACTGTAGTAAGACGTAGATTAAGGGATGTTGTCCAACGTCATCAGAACAGGTAATTGTTTGCACAAATAGGAAACGACCAGAATTTATGACAGGGGTGGACTCGGAATATTGTGATCATGTTGAACACGTTATGATTATTGATACCTTGATAGCCAGTTATAAAGGATGTATAGTGAGTTTCATAATGGTGCTGGTCGACAATAACACAACAACCCGATCGTCGAATACACACGTCATGACTACATCAACATTTGTTAAAGTTTCAGTTTTTTGCAACACTTTTGGACTAGAGATCGGTTATTTGTTCCCGACTTCTTCGCCTCATCGGCTTCATGCATTCACAAAACAAGTTACTTGACTGTGCAGACAGGGAAAAAATAGAAACAAAAATATGATCCTTATGAAAATAAAATGCGACGTATAAATCGACGAAACCCATTATCTTTTGATAATATTTAACAATATTTAACAATATTTAATAACAATAACAATATTTGATACATTGTATTATATTATAGCATTACCAATTCCAGTGAATTTTGTGACGTCATCGCTGTACATTATTACTGATAATGTACTCCGTTATTGGGCATCGCGGCCCCGGAACGAGCATAACAATACAAGCTTATTCCGTAAGGCAATAAAGGTGTGGGTATTTAAGAACAGGGAAATTATGGGGTAAACACCATAAGAATATTTTTTTAAAAGATTGAAATTAAAATGAAACAAATTTGTGTTCACAGCAGTTCATTGAAGTGTATATGTGTGTACGTGTACGTACGCGTGTCGCTATGATTAGTATTCAGCTTCCGGGCCGAACATGGCGGACGATGTTCAGCGCTGTGTATATTATACGTTGTTTTGCGTTTCTCGGTCTACAAATTCACTGGAATTGGTAAAACTATAAAATAATAACAATAATGTACGCCCTCCCAGTCCATAATGGACTCAAGCAAACTTTGTACTCCATAATGGGCTCGGCTGTCGCCTCGCCGTTCAAAGTTTGCTTTCGTCCATTATGGGCTGGGAGGGCGTACATTATTGTTTAAATATTTGACAATATTTAACGTCGACGAAAGTGGACGTATGCAAATTTTAGAACGAAAACACATTTTAGAACGAAAGCCGACGAAAATCTATTGTTATGCAAATGCAGAGTGACATATAAATCGACATGGCCGACGAAAAGCTCATTGATCTATTGTAGTGCAGGGGCATATGGGTTTTCGTGTGAAATGCATGTTAATTTTATGGAACATATATGGTTACGTTCATTATAGGACCACATATAAAAAAATACATGTTGGCAATTTTTATCTTCAAAATTAGTCTTAGGGGGCTAAAAATAAAATGTGGCCCCAAGACCCTATTCTTAACCATTGGTTAGGCAATGAAAACCCATGAATCCATGTGATTATAGTCAACTTCCATTGATATGGCCTTAGCAACAGCCATTAATGCCAGTATATTTTGCAAAGATAACAACATTTTTGGTTAGTCAGGCCAAAAAAAATATCAAAACATGTATGAAATATGCCTATCAACAAGACCATGTCCATAGCAACAGTCAGAACATTATGTATATTGTAAAGATAACAACAGTAATTGGTAGGTATATATAAGGGCAGCTTTAATTCTGTTTCTCATGACCCAAACGACCCTAAATGTCTTCAATTAGATGAAAAAAATTTAAATCGACGCCCTATATGGCAGGGTTAGGAAAACCATGAGTGAATGAAAATTATTTTTTATCGCTGAAATTTGGGCAAATTCAATAAAACAAACAGTTCAAATGTTCCTTCTGACTTTACTTGCCATTTCTAAGTCATTCAGAATGTTAAAATATGATTATGAATCGAAGTAATTTAGTACATACATTAATGATAACAAAGTGCATGTGTCATAAAGTTTGATAATACCGTATAGCTTGTAATTTTAATGAGTTATTTGCATAATTAGGGATTTTCAGTAATTACGCTAGATCTTAAGAATGCACTCATCCTCTGGTGTTATATGGATGTGTGAGCTGATTAAAAATATGCACTTCTGATCGCAATAGATATTATACTTAATCGATAAAATAGAGAAAATATCACTATACTAGTACATGTATATTTTGGCATGTCATACCTCTCAGTATCGAAACAATAAACGGTTCATGTATATATTCGGAATAGGTAGCCGGTGGGGGTCAGCTATGAAACAGTGATGCGAAGCCCAGGGTTAGTCGAATCTCCACTAAAACTACATCGAGCTGTAAGCCATTAATACACGTACAATTACTGAAATTTAACTAGCAAATTACAGTCTACCATCTTTGAAACAAGTGAATATATCCATCGCCCTTTTGTAATAAAACTTGGCGAATCTCATAAGCTTAAGGTGAACAGATTACACTAACCTAGATCGTGTGGTGGTGTCTGTGGATGGTAGGCTGGTAGCCTGAATGAGAATGAATGGGTACTCTTAGGTAGGTTTTATTTGAGTAGACGTGGTAACAAGGAAAAAAATAGTTGACAAAACAACTACTTGAGTGGTAGACCTGATTATTTTTTTTTCAAAATTATTGTCTAGTATTAAATTGATTTTACTGGCACGACCCAACCTTTACCATACCTGTGACCCACCTAACTACCATCTCTGTCAAGGGGTAGTACGAGACAAAGTGACACTTTTGACTGTTCACAGCCCCCAGGGGAGAGGTCACCGGGGGTGAATTAAGTCAAAGGTGTCACTTCATCTCATACTCACCACATTTACACATCCTCTGCTAAAGATTTACCCCGGTGGAAAGACATGGTCAAATATGACTTTTCGTATAGTGAAACTAACATGGTGGACTCTAGTGAAATTTACAGCGGGTTAAAAATACACCAAACTCAACTTTTACAAAAGAGGATATGAACAATAAGTTCCAAAGCTACGTTTTATTTATTGATGTAGTAACTAATGGATATGCAATATCATGTCTGGTAGCGCAGAATTTTTCTTTCGACAAGGCGTGAAGGAACAGCAATCTGAAGTTTTGCCTTTATTGAAGGCATTCAGTTTACATCTGATATAAACATATTTTTTGATCAATAGCATAGCATCAATTGAATCGTTACTATACAAAGTTATGTATTCGAGTGAATAGACCCAATTATTTTTATTCAAAACTACTGTCTAGTCTCTCACTCACGCCATTATGTCGTATGCATTGTCTACGTTTCTACTAGTGTAGCTATTTGGTTGGAGTTACATGTCAATTCAAGGGAACAACATGAAAAGATGTGTTCTCCGCTGTTACATTTGATTACGTTATTTCATCGAAATTCTAAAATAAAACAGGATAAACAGCATGAAATAAAGATGATAAATTCAGTATCTGAAGAATATCTTTTCTAATATTTCAAAGGAACAATATGAATATATACATATTTAGTTTAGTTATTCAGCGTGAAGGCACTCTTACATTCGATTACGCAACGAACTTTCTCTTGGTCAGTCATGAATAAAGGTTGAAAGTAACAGCAGAGACACATTCTAATGTACCACCCAACCCCAACCACCAACCCACCAGAAAATAGTATCTTAAATCAAATTTTATTGCATTGTTAGCCATCATTCCAAGTTTTTTATTACTCAAATAAAATCTGACATTCAAATCCTCAACATAAACAACATGGAATGTACCCTTCTACATCTTTTGGTAATTCTCATACACAAATAACCTTTATTGTTGGGAATAAGTAGTCACATGCCAACTTGATGACTAAGTCTATCTCATTTTGACACCATTGCAAAGTGGGAAATTAATGAGCCCTCATGAAATGCCTTTAACAACGATTCATTTACTTTTTAACATGATATTTCTACAGAACATAGAATACAGAACAAATAACAAAAACGTTCTAAAGTAGCTGCCATATTGACTTTTTCCATTGCTCTAGAATGTATCTCAATTGATCAAAAGTGGGGGTGAAACATTCTGAAGGTTTCTAAAGGTGTTTTACTGAGTGATGTTTCTTTTCTATCTAATATTTGCAGGAGGTCCAATTTATGTAACTTGTATGCTAATATTGAGGTAAAATTTCAAATTTTGTGTAGACCTAAACTTGGACTCTATATCCTGTGTAGAATGTACCTGTCCAGCATTCAATACTACATGTGTAGATACGTATTAAAACCAGATGCCAGATCTGAAAAGGAATATTTTTAATGTGTGTATGTACACTTGATAACAAGCGACTTCTGTCGTTTAGATTTCAAAATCAGTTCAAGAGATTTCGAAAAGGACCGTACACAAGCGGAGTTGCTAAACTACAAACTCCACGATCACATCTGTTGTAAGTATTCATTGCAGATTTGAATGTCGTGTACTAGTATATGTTTTGTTGTACTGTCATGTGTGTTGGCGATTTTTCGCCCAAAACTCAACATATAATCTATACACTGAAAGTTTATTTTTAGGACCAGACAGACTATTACGTCGCATTATATAAGCTTACACCCAAATGTTATGTTACAACATGACAAACGTTCACAGGCACAGACAAACCGATAAAAGAGTCGCGTGAACCACAGACAAGTACATGTATGTGCATGAACCTACAACAGAGGGGCGTGCCCGGTGTTGTTTTTGTACCAATATTTGTCAGTTTGATAGTGATAAGAAGTAGACTTTTTATTTCGTTCTGATCACAGGCGTTTCTATATAACTCCTGCAATGGTAGTATATGTACAAATATACAGCGTCAAAATGATTTAATGTGTATGTATACATATAACGGGAATATTGATTAACGTTCAGTATATGCAGTTGTCATGGGGAGGGTCATGTTTTACAAAATGGGACAAAGGGGAGGGTCACTTTTTACGAATGGAGAATGGGGGGGGGGTCATGTTTTTCTTAACAGACCATGTGTGATTTCCTCCGCCCCCTGTAAATACTGAAGGCTCCCTAAACCAACCAGAGTATTCAAAGTAACTGAAATAATTCATGGTTGGCGTACATTTTTGAAAGAATAGCAATCAGCAACATCAAACAATACAGGAAATCAAATAAACCTGAAGCATCATACATAATATGCAAATGATATGCAAATAAATAAGCCAGAATTTATAATATTGTGATTAAAATGCAAAATTATACAACAGTCTACAAGTTTATCGTCAACAGGATGCCCATAAGTACATTTATACAGATATAAAGCAATCGTACAGTTCACATATTTTAATTTGCCATCAATATACAGAAAAACCATGATTTTACATCATTTATGAAATTGCTGCAAAAATTACCCTTAATATTGAAATAAAAATTGCCAACATATATTTTTTAATTGCTCAGATGATGGGGAACACAATGATATATGTTGGCAAAAATTAACATGAATTTCACACGAAACCCAAAAATCTGCCATATGCCCCCGCACTATTGATAATATTTAACGTCGACGAAAGTGGACGTATGCAAATTTTAGAACGAAAACATTTAGAACGAAAGCCGACGAAAATCCACTGTTATGCAAATACTGTGCAACGGATAAATCGAAATGACCAACGAAAAGGTCATTAATCAATTGACATATTTGTCTCCAACGAAAGTTGACGTATGACAAAGAGTAAGTACAAATAGTGGTAAAGGAAGGTTGCGTAACTGTGCTGCTCGACAACCCTAGGGGGAGGGGGGGGTTGATTCCAAGCTTTGTCGAATTCGAAGTATAACTTTGTTATACTACTTATCCTCTCCAGTTTCACCTGCGGCAAAAAATAAAGGTTATCATAAAATTAAACAAACACAAAACCTCAATATTAGTAGCACTCAGTTAAAACAGTTTTTAAAGGCTTCATTCTGGCTTCATTTACAAGGAGTCAGGGTAGATAACTGATAAATGCAAGTCAAAATGAGGAATAATAGTTAATTGTCGCAAATATTTCAACATTTTAAGTTCAGGGGTATACGTAGTACTTTCTAATGATTAAAACAGTACAGTCACAGACGTTAGAGAAGTCTCCAGCGTATATAGTAAAATACAGATACTTTGGAAAGTTAAATTAGAAACGAATGCGACGTTTTGACCAGGACCATGATTTGAAATTCATTTTTAGAAGATGGATCGAAATATCGCATTCGTTTCAAAATTAGCCTTGTCAAAATAGCTGTAATGTCCTATTGATTCTCGGAACAGTTAACAATACCGTTTTATATTCTAATTATTGTTTTTCGCTTGGCTATTTCATAATTGTAAATGCACCATGTGTATTCGGCAGTTCTACCAATATATAGCTCTTGTCATATATATAGAAATAATATTTGATGAATTTCACCCCAAACATTTCAACTTGTTTTGATACGTACACTGCATAATTTCTTTTCCGTTAAAGATGATTGAACTGGTTGAAAATGACACTTCAAATATTTCAACGGACATCTCATAAGATGAATTTGCATACCAACTTGTACAACGTCAGCTAATGATGTCACAGTGTTATCAGGTTGAGAGTTTTCTAAAACTATTATAATGCCGTAGTTATTGACTGGGGCAAACATTTTGTAATTATGTTATCGCAAAGCTTGCGCTCTTACGAGAAAGTCGTGATAAGAATGCTCACATTCAGGTGCACACATGAGGAAATATTCACTCTTGGCCAAAATTATCACACACGCTAGATATTTGGCTCACGGCCGCGACTGACTAAAATCTCATCAAAATCTGAGAGGAATTGGCATGGAGAAATTGTCAGCAGTGAAATTTTACTCAACTGATTGTTCTAGCGTGCTCCTGGCTAAATGAGTGCTTCTACAGGTGAAAACCCACCAAGTAATTTATGGACAGTAGTTAGCGTCTTCGACGAAAGTCAACTTATGGAAATTAACATGACAAAGAGTATGGTACGATATTGTTGCGTAACTGTGCTGCTCGACTACGTGTGAGGAGAATCACCAAAGCTATTTGAATTCCAGGTACATGTTTAATTATGTTTTACTACTTTTAATCTCGAGTTCACCTCTGACAAATAAAAAGAATGCCACGAAAATGGCTTGTCAAATCCATGGAATTAATACAGAACATAAGTAGCACCATTACCGTTCTTCACTTTCACTTTGAAAGCAACCAGACCAGACAACCTACGAACGCATGTCGAATGAGGATTAACGGTTCATTTCCGTGAATATTTCGACCTTTTATTTTTCATGGTTCGTACTTTCTAATTATTAGGTCAGTGAAATATTAGATCTTAGAGAGAAGTCTCTAAACGCCCTTCCCAATCAACACATTTCTACTCTTTGTCTAGATACAGTGCAAAGTTTGTCTTCCGTTAAGGATGATTTAACCTGAATACTTCAATATTTCAATGGACATCTCATTATAATTTGCATGCCAGCGTCTTACAACGTTAGTCAATGACGCTACAATGTTCTCAAATTGAGAGAACACCTGTTTCTAAAACCGCCGGCTACTGCTGCAGTGTCTGGGCAATACCACAATTTTTGATTGGTGGAATCTAAAGATTTGCATATAGAATTACAGATGGTTTCAATGACGTTAAATATTGTCAAAAGACTAATGAGTCTGTATTGTTGTTTAAGTCGCGTTCATTCAGGTTAACGTCCGTGTTTGCATATGAATATCTCATTAACGAGGGGATCGTAGTTGACTGTCAGTATAAGTGCTTAGGTGAAAACCCAGTTGAGGGGTTAATACATACGTGATAATTGAGCCAGCCGTTTTAAAGAAACACACACACACACACACACACACACACACACACACACACACACACACACACACACACACACACACACACACACACGACAGACACAGAGAAAGACATCCCCCTTAATAATGGTAGATGACGTGTTGTTATTCAGATTAGAGAAGCCGTACAGCTTTGTGTCCATTGTTCGGCGAACCTTGGAGGAATTATTCCTGACAGTATAATTCCTCCAAGGGCGAACCATCAAGTCGGTGTTCTTCTATAGAACAGATAGTCATTACCGTCCCATCTTCCCTGTACAACGAGTGTACCGGTTCCGACTCAAGTTTTTGTCCTTTCCTCACATTTCAGTTAACTTGCTACCGAGATGAGGGTATTGAAAATAACGACTGTGAGCCCACGGTTTCGCCTGGTCGTCGGAAACACGATATCGACATTACGTAAATTTTCGGACTATGGTAACTTGCAGTCAGCCGACTCACTTTTCAGGTATACAGAACAACTGGCAACGCCCGTGGGAGCAGCACCAGTTCCGATAGCTTGGCGGAAATGGTTATCTGGTTCTACATTACCTGGAAACAATCTCCCCACATTTCTTGCCACTCCGAAGGTTAACCAACCAGCGGTATATGAAGTTGATTGCAACCAGGTAATAGACGCAGATAAAAGTTCAAGTTTTGATATTTTAGCTCGCTCAGCTCGACAGCTCCTCGATCGACACCTTCATGTTTATGGGAGTATCCTTTTCCGGGGAATCCCATTGAAAAACTCAACGGACTATTCAACATTTTGCAAGAGGCTTGGCTATAAACAGTGTACGTACCAGGCCGGGGTTGTAACCAGAAAAGAAGTAGCTGAAAGGGTGATGACGGCATCGGACAGCGATCCTCCTGGATATACCATAGAACCACATAATGAAATGGCATACTTGGATAACTTTCCGTCAAAGGTACGAACTAAATTAACTCTCTGCTAGTCTATCTGCTAGACCTCAGATGTTCTTCCGATAAAATACAACACAAGATCAGTGTGCGAAATTAACGCTGGTCCGTTGGTCCGAGACCAACAGTTTTCAACCAGGACCAAGAGTTTCTGAGCACTCCAAGTTCTGACCAACAACTCTATGGAATGTAGTAGTAGGGAGACTGTTATAATGTTCATCAAAGGCATATAACTTGTCCTGTGGCAATAAACATGTTATCAACGTACAACTAACGTATACAACGTATACAAGCTGCAGAATTAGGACTAAATGTTGCGTCGTGTAAGTCATCTTTTTGCAACAATTCAAAGGGCCCCTTTGTACTTGTTACCGACAATTTTAGACACTCACGGTCAATCAGAGGGCCATAAAGTCGCAGTTGAACACACGGAACAGAAATCAACCCCACAGACAGAGTACAGCAGAGGTATCGCTTCAGAAACTAAACGAATCTGTGTTCAACAAATTAAGGGGCGAAATCAAAATAAAAAACGTCGTTATTACGTCCTAACGAGGAGTGACAAGTAGCTACCAGTAGTTACTAATACCATGGAAGTATAACCCACTTTCCATGCTAATACTATGTACTATGGCCACGGTGAATATTCATGTCTCGACGCAATTTTTTTTCAAGTACCCCCCCCTGCCAAAGCCCCAAATATTTCAAGTACCGCCCTACCCAAATAAATTTTCAAGTACCCCCCACCCAAATAATCTTTTTTTGGAATACTCTTCCTGTGCGTTAACATTCAATACCAAGTACAAAACTGTACATAATAGTAAGTTAATCACACGGGTTCATTTGCATGTAATTATGCATTTCTCCACCCAAACGACGTAATCCTAACGTAATCTTGAATAATTAACGACCAAGCTGGGAATCACTATAGTGGTAAGACGTAAGACAAAAGAAATAAAACAAAGGGGTTTGAATTGGATTACCGAGAGTAACTAATGTTTTACCATACCCGGTTGAAATATACTGAATGAGTTGAATACACGATTGTATACTGTGTGTTTATATAATTTATAAACTGTAAATGTACTTGCATGTCCCGTGACTCGAGTATTCACACAGCTGTGTTGTACGCAACACTAAATGTTTTTTTTTTTTCACATTCCATAAGTTACCATTCAAACTTTTTGACTAAAAATATTCCAAGACGTTGTGCCATGTATTTGTCAAAAAACCCAAAACATTCTGAGCCAATAATTATATCGCAAATGCATGCTACTGAGCTACGTGTTGAGGACTGTTTATTGTGGCCTGTTCGATGTTCTGATCTAGCTCTCAGTCCTACAATATGCGTTCCGATAGTCCGATCACATGTCGTAGCATCACGGCGCAAATATCAAGTGTTAGGTTCTGATCATGATTACCGCCAACATGCTCGATTGTCACATAAAATAAGTGTACTTGAGTGCCGTTTATTTTTTTCAGAGTTTGATTTTATTCTTGATGAGTCTTTTCGATGTCATTATTACAAGAAACTGTGAGAATTTGCATTGAATCAAACGTATAGAGAACGTCCGTGTGACCATAGACTCTGCACACGGTGTAACAACGTCAATGTGGCTACAAGTTTATCAACACAGAACAAGATGGACATTTGGGAATTTTGTAAAAGCCTCCCAAAAGACTACCGACCAAAACTATGAAATACAAATACAAATATTGTTGTCCAAGTTTGAACAGTGTTGAGCATGCCGACTCCATGAATACCAGAAAAAATAAATTATTATTACGATTATTATGAGTATGCGAGTGTGCATGTTCGTACTATCAGCCACTCCGGGGTGTCACAAATACAACCATTGCTGGAGATATATAGAAAAGCCTCTGATCCGAACGTTGCTGTATCAGTGATGGACAATGAAAACTGGCTTTGAGGGTGCCGAAAAAAGTCTACTTCATGTCACTATCATAGTATCAAACTGTTAGTGGTCCGAGTCAGAATCAATAGGTACCATAGACAATACAATACGCCACGGCGAAAGACGGTTGACACCTTTCTAAATGGTATTGACCCGGTTCTTCTGAAATACTCAGATGACTTCTTTTGTTTAGATTTCAAAACCGAGTCCATAATAAAGTTTTTTACGTTCAATAGATTTAGAAAAATTCTCCCAACCAGTCAGCACCGTGCACAAGTGGAGTTGCTAAAATACAAACTCCACGAGCACATCTGTTGGAATTATTCAGTGAAGACGTTTCTATGTCCTGCTGTAAGGTCATGTTCTGTGGCGATTTTCAGCCCAAAACTCAACATATAATCCATACACTGTAAGTTTATTTTAGGACCAGGAAGACTATAGGTTTACATTCGACTTTTATATTACTCGATAGATAAACTTGTCCATTGTGGGAAAGTTTTGTCTATATTTCAATGCACAGGAAATCTACAATATGTGGGGACCACTTGTTTATCTTCTCATTACACTAGTATGACAATGTATAAATGACCGACCACTGTATTATCACCACCGGCCTGCGTGTTCTATACATGATTTTTAATAGTACATGTTCCATATGTGTTGGCGGTCGACTATAGCGTAGAATGCCTGCCAATATTCGAAAATACAATACTGCAATGACTATATGCAATACTGCAATGACTATATGCAATACTGCAATGACTATATGCGATATGACTACATGAGATGACTACATGCAATGTGACTACAAGAGATGACTACATGCGATATGACTACATGAGATGACTACATGCGACATGACTACATGAGATGACTATATGCAATACTGCGATGCGAGATGATGACATGATATGCGGCGATTTTGTAATGACGTTATGCCATTCGTAGATTATTCAATACGCATAATACGAGTATTAATATGAAACAGGCTCGGGAGTACTTCTCAGCATGTTGCACGTGGTAAGAGGTGGACCATTTGATATCCGGGGGGGGGGGGGGCTTGGAAGATTTCGGGGAAAAAAAGATGCCAAATGGATTTGCTTGAAAAAAAAATATGGACCACTGCTGCTAGAAAAAAATGTCTTGGCAGGGAAATGATGCACAAGTTCGAGTATACTGTTCAACTTGCTCGTACCTCTCCAACCAGGACACTTGTCAAATCATGACAAACAGTTTCAAACACATGTCAGGGACCAGTCAGTTTCGTTAGCCTGTGGTACATATATATATTTGTTCTTGTCTCTGTTTCTTTCATAAATGGTTTAAATATTGCTTCATGTAAGGGTTCAAACATAACTATACATAAAATTATACATATAATACATGTATTACCTAGCTACAACACTAGTTACAGAACATGCCATGTAAGTGCTTGGCTGTTTCACAATCAGTGCTTCACTTATCTTACACTTTGCTTTGGCGCAAAAGTGAACTTGAATGTTTTGTAATGGTAATCTTCATACTATTGGATAGTTTATAATAGAACTTAATCTAAATTTTTCTAGTCTCTTCAGTATGCATTTGTCAAAAGGGATGATATACTTCCTATTTCAGACACTGTATGTATCGACACCACAACTCAAATTCAAGTTTCTATTGTACACTAGGTATGACCTCCTAAAGTGCTCTAACACATCAGTAACTTTACTATACATGCAATATCAATGCCCCTATACCAATGTTACAGGCCCACTTTTATAACATGGAAAACTTATGTAAAAAGTTATAATTACTTTAGCTTTTCGATGCTTGGCAATATATATCTCAGAGGCTATGAATAACCTAAAAATTGCCTAAATAGAAACAAAAAACTGCAGATCTGGCGAGGGGGGGGGGACCCCTTGGACGCCATCACCCCATAACCTCCTAAAGTGCTCTAACACATCAGTAACTTTACTATACATGCAATATCAATGCCCCTATACCAATGTTACAGGCCCACTTTTATAACATGGAAAACTTATGTAAAAAGTTATAATTACTTTAGCTTTTCGATGCTTGGCAATATATATCTCAGAGGCTATGAATAACATAAAAATTGCCTAAATAGAAACAAAAAACTGCAGATCTGGCGGGGGGGGGGACCACTTGGACTCCATCACCCCAGGCCACTCATTCGTTAAACCAACAATAAGATTCACTAAAATTGGTATAAAAAAACAACTTGAAAAGCTTCTAGGGGAGATCCCCTAGGACCCCCCTCCCCGCCCATAAGAGGTAGACATGTTCCAGTCTCAAATCAAAGTTCTTTCCTCCAACTCTTACTGTCAAGATGCTATGAAACTTTATTCCAAAAATGTTTCAACCTCACAGAGTTGCTTTTTACATGTTAGAGCTGTCTTGTAAAATTTGTAAATGATTGTCTGAAAGTGTCTGTGAATAGGGCCTTATAACCTAAACATTGCCTTTAGAAGTAAAAATCCTCCAGGCCCTAGAACCCCCCCCCCCCATTCACACACACTCACACAAGAGGTGGACATATCCCAGTCTCAAAGCTCTTCCCTCTACAACTTATTGTCAGATGCTATGAAACTTTATTCAGGGGGATCAGTGACTTTTTGTCGGCCCAATGGAAAAAACCCTGACCCCCCCCCCCCATCCCCCAAGCTGGAGAAACTGACCAGTCTATCTGAATGTTTGAGCTCACCAATCAAGTTTCCGATTTGTATTTTCAGTGTGTCACCATGCCATGGCGTAAAAACTGTCAACGATGTTTTATTTAATTGAAAATCAAACATGTATGAAATATGTAGTTTTCTAAATAAAATCTGTGTTTGATAGAACAGCATCTCTTTACTCTCTGTATTACCCTGTGCGAAAACTAAACAGAAAATTGTGGCAACAAATATAGGTGTTCAACATTGACGTAAAAAAAATCCGGATATCTTAAAGAAGCAAAGAAAAAAAAAGTTGCCAGCATAGGCGAAGGAAAAAAAATTATTCTCAGGCAAGCAGGTGGGGAAAAAAAATAATGACTCTCCACCAATCTTCCAAGCCCCCCCCCCCCAGGATATCGAATGGTCTACCCCTTACAATATTACGTTGATGCGTTCATCACAATTTCGAATCGATGCAGTTACGGTCATGTACGTTGTATATTGAAACTTTGATTTTGTGCATATCTAATTGTTTTTTGATGAATGTCGCCCATGAACTTGCCCTCACAATAACACGTACAGTACTAGTATCATCAGCACATTACTGGCTGGAGTAAAAAATTATGACACACTATGACCAACTGCGATTATGACGACGTCATCATTGGAAACATAGAAGGTGAGAACACGGATGTATTAGTGAGAATCACTATCTATTGCGTGTTGCCGATAAAAAATTACGTGTATCTATCTATCAAAGACGATATGTGAAGGACCAACAGTTTTCCACCAGGACCAGCAGCTTAAATCTCTGTTGGTCCTTTTGACCAGGACCTTTTTTGTGTTAATTTCACACACTGCACACGACCAAACATGGCTATCGAGGATGGAACATCCAAGTGTTCGGGCAAACCCTCACTGCGAACTTCGTTCGCTTAGAGTATTGTTAAGGCGACGCTGAATTAAATGTTGACCCTATGTTATTTCTTGTCTTCGCACACAGCTGACAGATCAAGTAACAACACTCAAATCACTCTCATATCGCATATCCGACTAAACTTCTGTATGTACGTACCAGGAACTCACGATAGATTTCCATTTCAGCCAGACTTGTCCTCGCAGCACATCTAAAACCCACTGGTCTGGCCTCAAGCTCTCCACGCCAATCTGACAAGTATTTCTTGAAACAAATTCCATTGCTCTTGAATCGTATACGTCATCAACATTTTATTTAAAACATCGTTCATTCCGTAATACAAATATGATTAACAAACAAGTTGTTTACAACAAAAGTTACTCTCTTATCCTTATTTAGTAAGTGTTTATCAATATAATTAATTCAGTTCAGCAATAGACAGTTTAATGAATTTCTCTAGAATAGTCTTAGCTAAACAGCTGTCAATTCGGACAGAATCAATTCGGACACAGTTTATCACTTTGTCATAACATGTGACCTCTACTCATTAGGATAGAATAACATTACTTGACCCGGCTCTGTCTCATTAATCAATGTGACCTTATCACTTGTGTTTTCTTGTCAATTGTAGAATACTGAATAATTACTTGACACAATTGTTTACGATGTGTGACTCGTAACAGTATCGAAGGAAAGCCCGAACGTCTAGCAGCAAGACTTAACTCCCTGCCTGATTTTGCCCTGTGTTTTGACAGAATGATGTAATCTTCATAATTGTTTTCGTCTCATAATCATTACAACTTCGCAGAGGTTTTACTTACTCTCTACATGGAAGTAGGACCCCGGGGTTCTACTTCCATGCTCTCTACAATACCCCAGAATTTTGGGGTACTTAATATGCGAACCCGTCCCTTAATTAGTCTTTCTGCTAGACTTTTGGGCTTTCTTTCGATACTATAAGCGAACGAAATTTGCCCGAACTTGGATGTCCCATCCTCGATAGCGATGTTTGGTGGTGTGTCGTATTCTATCGGAAGAACATCCGTGGTCTAGCAGATAGATTATCCCTTAATTTGAGAGTCAAAAATCAATGCACTTTAATTGTTCTCATTGTGCGTGGAAGGCACTGCGTGGGAACAGCTAGCACCTTGCTTACATACAGTCCCCTTCTGAACCCCGTACATTCATGCTTGAAGATTATATATATATATATATATATATATATATATATATATATATATATATATATATATATATATATATATATATATATATATATATATATATATATATATAGGAGGCATTAGAATGTTGAACGACTTTGTTTTTTTTTCTTCAAACAACATGAGAATTGTCAGTTGATAAACGTAGTTTACCAACAGTCACGTATTTGTAAAAACTAACACATATAGGATCCAATCAGTAAACAGGGTTATAGGATCCAGGATCCCATTTGTTGACAAGTTATCGACATCAATTAAACTGTGTGTCTTTGCAAGAACTTTGTCTCATTCCTGATTGCCACGAGCAAGCAAGCACACGTGTTATTTCGCCAGTTGTAATTATCGCCAAAGATTAATGATATGCGATAAGATGTGAACATGTGATGAGCTGTGAGAAGTATTGAAAACAAGCTATTTATAGCAGCACTTTTCATCTAGTTGCCATGTCAATTATTTACGTAAACATTTTGCTTTCGCTTTTCGTGAAATTTCGTGTGAGATATTTGATGGTACCATTGAGATAACAATGAGAACTCATTCAATGTACGTATACCTGCATGGTGAATATATACCAACGATATAATTCAATTTTTACAGATAATGTTTTACTGCGATATACCTGCAACAACCGGTGGAGGTGGTGAAAACGCTCTAGCCAACAACAGAGAGATACTTCAGAAACTTGACTCATCGATTGTTGAAAAGATCGATAAACTTGGAGTTACGTATTACTCACGTAAACCTTCAAGGGTGAACGCTCCAGATGCGTATAACAGTTGGCAACAGGTAAGTGGTAGAATTCGACTCTTGCTCGCGCGATTGTTTTCTTAATATTTGCAATGATGGATGCTGTTACATTTTACTTTGTGAGTACACTCTATTAGGGCAATGCTAGTAGGATATTGCCCTGCGCCTGTTAGCACAAAGCATGTAATAAACATACATTTAGTTAGTTAAATAGGAAACCACCCTAAATTGACAAACATTAAATATATATATATATATATATATATATATATATATATATATATATATATATATATATATATATATATATATAACACATATTGCCTGGCCATGAGGGCTATAGCACCCGTTTATTACACCCGAGGCCAAAGGCCGAGGGAAATAGCATGTGATTCTGGTAACTCACAGTCACGAGGGGGTAATGAACGGGTGCTATAGCCCGAATATAGGCCAGGCAATATGTGTTTTATAATATACCTCATGCTGTGAACTCGTGGTGGCAGACGACATCGTCAGAAGCTGCCATTTTTGACCTGCTGTGAACGCGCGGTGGTCACGTGACCATGTAAAAGTTGATGGAACTATTTCCCTAGAGAAATAGTCATTCTATTTTCCTATCACGTGACTGATTCTAGCGAATCATGGCACAGCATTATCACTAGGTATATTATAAACATATATATATATATATATATATATATATATATATATATATATATATATATATATATATATATATATATATATATATATATATATATATATAACTCGGTGAGTATCAATCTGCTATAAGGCAGTGCTCTATACCGCAGTGGCAGAGCGTAATAGTTTTGGTAGTACTGGAACTCTTTCTTGGGTGTAACTCGGAGTTTCACGCATATTGCGATCATCAGACACGAGTGTCTGATGATCGCAATATGCGTGAAACTCCGAGTTACACCCAAGAAAGAGTTCCAGTACTACCAAAACTATATATATATATATATATATATATATATATATATATATATATATATATATATATATATATATATATATATATATATATATATATATATATATATATATATATATACAAATGTACACTCACAGATGCTCGCCTCTTTGGTTTATTATCAGATGTTTGCATTCAGATATATTGAATGAAGTTATCTTTCTCCAGGCCTTCCTAACTGATAAGCGGAATGACGTGCAAACATTTCTGGAACAAAACAGACATGGATATGAATGGAAAGAAGACGGAACATTGGTACATTGGCGAACTCTGCCTGCGTTTAGGAATCACCCCATTACAGGTGTGTTATGAATGCTCCAGATAGAAACTGTATACACAGACAGACAGACAGACAGACAGACAGACAGACAGACAGACAGTCAGTCAGTCAGACAGACAGACATGTCATTAGTTTTGAAAGAATAAACACATACTACACGGATTGAGTCGACATGTTGTGGTAGAACACAAGTTTTCGAAGATCGAATTTGTTTTAATTGTGTAACGATCGCACAGAATAAACGTTCTCTGTTCAAACAGGTGAAAAAGTTTGGTTCAATCAAATAACAATCCACCATGGATCATATTTCTTCGATCATCCTGGAGTGGAGCCGAAAGAACAACCCTTAAAGATGTATCCGCACCATACTTCATACGGTGATGGTAGTGAAGTAGAACCTGAAGTCATACAACATATTCGTGATGTCCACTGGCAATCTGCCGTAGGCTTTCAAATGCAGAAAGGGGATCTATTGGTTCTTGATAACATGCTCGCTATGCATTCAAGGATAGGCTTTAACTGTGATCGTAGAATGTTAGTAGCATTAACAGAAGACTAAAACTTACATGTATAATAGTCCAGTCAAAATCAGGTTTGACCCGGACATCATAATTGCAACAGAAATTATTTTTAGTGCATCTTATTCAGAATTTTGTGCTGAACAATATATCAAAGTCTAGAAAAATGTAAGTTGTGGAATATGGTGAAAACTGAGATTTTTTATTAATTAGCATAATTAGCGGGAATACCATATTCATAAAATGTTGTTTTCGCAAACAAACATAGCAAGTAACATGTCTATGGATAGGTATAAGTAGTGTATACGTATACACCATGTCAAAATTACTAAGACATGTTACATGTTTACCCGCACAGGATTGAAATAGAAAACTACCTTTATATTAACAAACTTATATTAAGTAATATATGCGTTCAGTCATCAGCATATAGTTAATATGTATATTACATAAAATTATAATCAACATATTCAAATTTGATAACATTTTAATACAAATATATGCATGTAATTTTTCATTTGATTTGCAGTACAGTTGGAAATAAATTTAGCATACTTGTTATCACCAATCCTCTCATGTAGAATGTATCAAACAGTCTTAAGTAATTAGTAATTAGCATAATTAGCATATACAAGGTATATCAATCTCCCATGCAAATAATATGTCTTTGGCAAGGCCTTGAAAAGACAAATTACATAGGCTTCAACGGACCTTTTAATATCATCAAAGACTGTTTGGTAACTCAAGTGTCTGTTTTGTTATTATGCCACAGAAAAATCAAGGTAAGAGATCTTAGTAGTTGCATCTTGCCTGAAATAAAAAAAAACTCTTTAGTCATCACACGAATAAACATTTTCTATATAACATCTAACCAACAATATATTGCACAAGTCATTACTTAGATCATTGTGTACTTCTAATACCAATGTATCGCCCTTTACTAATGTGTACATATTGTTCTCGTATATCGTACTGATATCAAGTCAACTTCGGAGGAACACAGTTTTCCCTCATATAATGATCTTATCAGTAATTATACACATTAAGTGTACAAAATGTGAATTTTGGTCAAATATTTATATCTCAAAAAGTACTTGGTCAATGAGATTGAAACTTAGTGGGATGTTTCTAGAAGTGTTATTCTGCAGATTGTTGTCAAAATATTTGGATACAGTTGGCCCTAGCATGACCGCGCCCTTAGCAACAACAAAATGGTATCTTTTGGTGGAATAACATCATCGGGTAGGGAAGTGAGTAAACATTCAAGAAATATATGCAAATATCCCTAGCAACAATGACCACGCCCATAGCAACCACCAATCGGTGGTGTATTTTACAAAGATAACAACAGGGATCAATAGACAATTGAATAAACATTCAAAAAATGTATGTAAATTTGCCTAGCAACAACACGACGCCCATAGCAACAACCAAATAATCACGTATATTGCAAAGATAACAACAGGAATAGAAAAACAAATAAATACAAATTCAAAAAATGTATGCAAATGTGCCTAGCAACAAGACAACGCCCATAGCAACATCCAAATAATCACGTATATTGCAAAGATAACAGGAATTAAAAGATGCGTGGATAAGTATTCAAAAATGTATTCAAATGTGCCTAGCAACAACACCACGCCCATAGCAACAGCCAAATGATCACATACATTGCGAAGATAACAAGAGGATTAATAGACAAATGAATAAACATTAAAAAATGTATGCAAATATGCCTAGCAACAAGACCATGCCCATAGCAACAGCCAAATGATCACGTACATTACAAAGATAATATCAGGAATTCATACACAAGTGAACAAAAACATTCAAAATGTATGCAAATATATCTAACAATATGACCACGCCCATAGCAATAGCCAAATGATCGCGTATATCACAAAGATAGCAACATGGTTGGATAGGCAACTGGATAGTCTTTCAGCAAATGAACACCTATTGTTAGCATGGACTAGAATATGGATAAACATTTTTAAAAACTGCACAGTTGTGCTACATCGCCATTGGCGTATTTTGTTATTCATGGTCTGTTTCCATTATTCCAGTAATTTTCTATGTTCTCAGATCCACTTATGGTTTGTAGAGTAGTAGCCAGACTGTTTTGTTAACTATATTATATTTGATAGCCTCATCAATAAGACCGTTTCTTTTTTCGTACACACTCTCTCCCAGTATTTCACCATTATGTTATTAACAAAATTTGACAGTGGTTGCCTACCTATTCCCCCCTCCTTACTGCTAAGATTGTTGCACATGAGTTAACTTGAAGTAACATTTTGGATAATTTGATGTTTAGTTTCTCTATTGGTGTTTTATCAGTTTATTTTTCTGATCCATAAATTCCACAACCATATGTTAGTATGGGGCTAATACCCGGTGGCTAATAGCGTGATCAAACATTTTGATCCATGTTGGAATATTTATATTAGTGGACGAAGTGATTAATTTTCTAATAGAGTAGAACGACTTTCTATTATTTCTATTAAATATTAATACCTTTGTTTTCTCTATATTGTTTAACATGCATAGTTATCTAACAAGGGAGGTATTTGATGATGAAAGGGATGTATTCAAGTACTACAATACCCATTGACAGACATACTACTCACAGTGGTATTCCAAAAATGTATACTTCACGATGAGAGAGACTTCACAAATTCAATGTTTGCAATTTTGTGTAATTTTTCTTGAATACATAAAAAAAAGTTTAGGGTCGGCAGTGAAATCTATGTGGGGTCTAGTAACTAGTCCCAAACTAATTTACTGATGCCCTATAACAGAATGTTATGTCAGTATGATAACAGGGGAAGACTTCCGCCACATCTTCAAAGCCAGTTTTAATTGTCCACCTCAGATATAATGACATTAAACAAATGGGGAACACCAAACTAGCTATATAGAATATAGACACATTTTTATAAACTGGGTTTTGGAGAGTTATTTCATGATTTTTTACATCACTTACAAATACTTGCGGAAAAAAATACTTTCAGAAAACATCAACTTGATATTGCATGTTTGTAGAGTATCTTTGCTATGAGCTGTTGGGTCATGGGAGTCAGCAGAAATAATCTATGCATGGTTGCAACTGAATATTCATAACTCTGGTATGCCTAATTACACCTCTCAACCATAGTTTATGAAAGAACTTCATTTCCTGGCGTGGCATTCCCCTTTAAACTAAATATCTGGCATTTATGTAGCAATAACATTTGTGAATGTTTTTTATTTATGGTATGTGGTATGAAAAGCGACAAACGGAGTTCTGCTAACGCTGTAAACAGTCTAATCAAAAGTGCCGACGACCACATATGGCAATACAGTATTATATATGTATTATACAAAAATATTGACCTCCTATAGCACCCTTATCAACTTGGCGTTTACGCAAGACAGTATACCTTGATAAATACTTCACCTGTCCATTTCTCTTTGCCTGTCTATTGCTATGGGCTTGGTCTTGTTGCTATGTATATTTGCATACATTTTTTGAATGTTTATTAGCAGTGGTTCGCACAATGTTATTTTAAAAGAAATGTTTATCCACATGCTGATCCAGTCCTGTTGTTACCTATGCAATGTACAAGATCATTTTAAATTCAATATCACATTGACATCTACTTTTATCATTCTACCTGGAAACTGGAATCTGTAATCACCCTCTTAAATGGCTAGTTATTTCAGGAACTGTAGTTTCTTCATGTTTTACTCAAATTTTCTCATGTGTGCCTCGCGTCTACATACTCGATGATGAGTTGGCCGTCCAGACGTGCTGTTATCCAACTCTACCATAGGACATACCTGTTTAATATAACCTTATAATGTAAAATAAACTGGAAACAGACCAAATACATAGGCTACTATAACGATCATCAAGGTATAGGCAAACTGAGACAGACACAAACTGAAACAGTTGTTGCATGTAGTGACAGATTACACAAGTGTGTGATGTGTTCCACGAAAAGTTGTTACCAACTGTAAATGTAATTAAATCAACCTCTTATGCTAGCTTCTGTATCAGCACATTTCAACGATGTTTTTATTTGTTTATCTTAGTTTGCCTACAGGATGCCTTTCGCAGTAGTAAGAATAGAAAAAAAATGATGAATGTCAAAGGGTAAGACATTTGCACCTTGTTCCGGATGCAATGGTCAACACTGTATTGAAAGAACTGCATGATGGTGCCATGTCTGGTCACATGGGAGTAAAGAGAACAGTAGAAAGATGTAGACAGCGGTTCTATTGGCCTGGAATGAGTCAAGATGTTAGGAGATGGGTTCAAAGCTGTCAGCTGTGCCAAAGAAGGAAATCACCAGCACCAAGGGCAAGGGCACCTATGCAAAATATATCAGTAACCCGCCCATTTGAGATGGTTGCAGCAGACTTGAATGAGTTACCCATGTCTAAAAAGGGAAATCGCTATGCTCTGGTTGTGATGGACTACTTCACTAAATATGTCAACATTTATGATGTACCTAACCAAAAGGCAACTACTGTAGCCAGAAAGATATTTGGAGAATATATTGCAGAACATGGAGTATTTGAAAGATTTCACTCAGATCAGGGACGTAATTTTGAGTCCCAGGTGATGACAGAACTCTGTGCACTACTACAAATATATAAATCACGCACTACTCCATATCACCCGCAGTCGGACGGGATGGTCGAAAGGTTCAACCGGACTTGGGCAGAGATGCTGGCAAAATGTGTTGCACAGTATGGTGATGAGTGGGACGATCATATATCAAAGATTGCACTAGCTTATAATACAAGTGTTCATGAAAGCACAGGACAAACTCCATATTTTCTCAATCATGGGAGAGAAGCTAGACTACCAATAGATATACTGTATGGAAGTACTCCAGATGAGGCAGTTGCGGCTCCTAGTACACATGCAAGGCGTGTTGTCACCAACTTGAAAACGGTCTTTCAACAGGTACGTGAAACATTGGGTAGATCGCAAAGAAGACAGAAGGTTGGGTATGATATATGGGCTCACCATCAACCATATGACGTTGGAGATAAAGTGTGGCTACATGACCCAAAGACCAGAAGGGGTAGATGTCAGAAACTTAGATTGCCATGGGTTGGTCCATTTATAGTAAAGAAGAGAATATTGGGTCCAGATGGAGAGCCAGGTGTGGTATACCGCATACAACAGGAAGGACCCCACCGTAGGCGATTAGTGGTACATCACAATAGACTGAAACCATGTATAGACTTACAACGAGATGACCCACATTCACCACCTTCAGTAAGTTTACAGAGACAAGGGGATAAGGAGAGTCAGAGGGAAATAGAAATTGAGAGTTCAATTCCTGCTCCTGGTGGCTATGTGATTATTCCTGGAAGGCAGCAGACTGAAAATGGGGAGGATGAGGATGTAAATGAGAGACTGAATGTAGCTGAAAACCAACATACTGGGGAGATGAGAGATGTGCCAGTAGTAGAAAATAATGTGCCAGAAGTAGAAAATAATGTGCCAGAATTGGAAGAAAATATATTGGATCCAGGGGAGAATGAACATGTGTTGCGCCCTCAGGTGACAAGATCAGGACGGGTAACCAGAGTACCAGCAAGGTACACAGAGTAGAAGAGGAAAACAATATGATAAAATGTGTACTTTGAATGTGTTATCAAGGACAATATCCAGACTGTGACTAAAGTCAATATTGTGTGTTTTGACGGACCCCTACCAGGATATTGCCACTTGGACATTGTGCGGAGAATAATATGTACTACCAATAATAGGATATCAATGTGTAATTACTGGTTTACATTACCTGATGCCGTCCATGGATTTATTGTTAATTGTGTAAAGTTTGCTGGATTATGGTGCATGCTGCTGTCCTTGGATTTATTGTGATTTGTGCACACATGTTGGATTATAATAAAACTTTCTATACGCTAGTCTGTATGTACTGGATGTACTCCGATCATGTATTTGAACATACGGGTAACTTTTGAACAATGCAGAACTTACTCTAAAGAATAAGAGAAACTGATTGACCAGAATACTTGTCAAGTTGTAAATATATATATTTAAAAAAAAAAAAAAAAAAAAAAAAAAAAAAAAAAAAATGTAGAGTCCTTATTATTATATCTAGCGAAGTACGTTTATTTACCTTGATGAAATGAACAATGAACAGTCATATGAAGTTCTAAAGTTTAGTGTCCAGGAGAACACTTTTTTGGTGGGGAGTGATGTAGCAAACAAAAGGTTAATCACTGTATGACGTTAGGGGCGCTAGGCCTGACTGAACATTAACAGACATGCGCAGACGGGGAAACCCCGTAGACAGACGTGAACTAACTGTTGTTTTGGTGTATTACGTTGGCGGAGGCGCCCCGTTCAAACTATTGAAGTGTAATATTATTTGACGTACTTGTGTGTGAGAATAAAGACTTTATACCCAACTACAACGTGTTATAAATATTTCTTCATTACATAGGACAATAAAAAAATCACTACACTTCAGTCTTTATGTCGATGTTTTGGCCAATAAACTTAAACTAGTAGAAGAGAACTGACCTTGGCACAATGTCATAGTTTTACCATTACGTTGAAGTACATTGTCAGCATGTGGTGCACAACTTAGCAAGTGATTGTATTGAACTTTAGAGGGCGCTGCACTCATTATTCATTTATTGTAAGACCACTAACGTCTAAGGTGCAGTCTACGAACCTGTCCATCTGACGTATAGAGGAGCGCAAGTCTTCTATAATCACTATATTTAGCAGTAAGCGTACGCGTGGTCTTGTCCTCTGAGCGATCCGCATTAATTGTCAAAGACTTTTATTTAAACAATAATGTACGCCCTCCCAGCCCATAATGGACGAAAGCAAACTTTGAACGACATAATGGGCGAGGCGACAGCCGAGCCCATTATGGAGTGCAAAGTTTGCTTGAGTCCATTATGGACTGGGCGGGCATACATTATTGTTATTATTTTATAGTTTTGCCAATTCCAGTGAATTTGTAGACCGAGAAACGCAAAACAACGTATAATATACACAGCGCTGAACATCGTCTGCCATGTTCGGCCCGGAAGCTGAATACTAATCATAGCGACACACGTACGTACACGTACACGTACACACACACATATACACTTCAATGAACTGCTGTGAACACAAATTTGTTTCATGAATGCGTTGTATTTTTAAACAGTGGAAATGACAATCATAAGTAACAACATACATTTCGAAAAGATACCTAGTCGTATGAAGAAACAGAACAAATAAGCCTGTATTGTTATGCTCGTTCCGGGGCCGCGATGCCCAATAACGGAGTACATTATCAGTAATAATGTACAGCGATGACGTCACAAAATTCACTGGAATTGGTAATGCTATAATATAATTGTCATTAGAGTACTCTTTTATACTGATTATATAAACGCAGCTTGATTGAATACTAAAAGGCGATTCATTTCACGAGATTCTTTTGTGTTCCTTATTTTACATGTACGTTGTTTTGAAGTGTCCATCGTTATACACATTCTTTCCTTTGATTCGACAAGTCTTGTCTTGTCTTGTCTTGTCTTGTCTTATCTCGTCTTGTATTTAAATTTGTGTGTTATTCATGTTTGATTATATTCTATTCGCAAATACGCCTAGAAGATATGTGGGTAGTTCCAAAATATTGCAAAATATAGAATCGTAATAAAAACCATTTTAAAACTTCTGAATCACTGCACCAGTTCCGATATCTCGTGAAATCCCATTCATTTTAATTCTATGAAGTTAACCTACTACCGAATGATACTGATTTCGCCAGATGGAAAAGACTAGTAAAAATAAGTGCAAAATGAAGACGTGGTGATTTCTTGATATTCACAATTGCTTCTTTGGCTGTTTTCTAGCAGTTTACAAACGTATTTGGAACGACCTGAATGTGATGTCTAGCCAACATCGAGAGTAAAAGACAAATATAAACGATCAGTGCCACATACAACATTTGTGGCACCAACTTTAACCCAAAATATCACATATTGTCGTTTCTAGTTGCTACATAGCATTAGCCTGAAAAATTCTTTGTTGTTTCTGCATATGTTATAGTTAAACTGACGTAGGCTTGGAGTTTCATTTATGCAACATCGGACATTTATTATATACACCCTCAGACAACTTCTATCGCAAAAGAAGCAAATACATATGAGCCGTGCACGATGGGGATGTAGAACTAAGACAAGTTAAAATGTTGATTTATCAGTTTAAAAAAGATAAACAATTGTAGCCATTAAAATCATCAAATCCATGTTTTCATAATGTTTTCATTATATGGCTGTACTGCACTGTGAATGATAATGCTTATCGCTGTGCAATGTGATTGGGCAAAGGATCCTGATGTGTTTATTGTGTCTCTCTTATTGTTAGTCTAGAGTTGAAATAAGTTTAGCTCTGCGTCGAAAACATAATGTCCCATGAGTTTCAAATAAACATCAAGCGTACATCATTTTAACTGGACATTCTCCAATATGGGTATAGCGAGTGGTTACATAAAGCGGCCCAACCACTGGACTTCTAAACTATTAACATAGCATCAACAGTACCGTAGCCTGAAATTTTTTTGGGGGAAAGCAAGAAAAAGGCGACTTTTTGAATACATAACATTAAAATCGTTATTTGCGTGATGATTCCTGGCATGCGCGATTTAAATTGATGGTTCACTAAAGTCAAAAGTGACTGTACGCTGACTCCTCGCTAATATGTATCTTATATCTCTATTGTACGCTGGCTCAACTTTGAATAAAAATGTGTCCACTTAAAAATTGTAAATTTTAAAAATTCCTTGTGCGGGAAAGTACAAAAGAAGTGCACATGCACTGTGCATTTTCCGCGAGTAACAGCAGTCTTGAAAGTCTCCTTCATTTGAAGATAGCAAGTCGCAATAATATTAATGTATGTGAAACTCCGAAAAAAGACGGAAAAAGTCGTTCAGCGTGCGTGAGGTCGCCTATTGCATGCAGTGACTCCGAAGATGCACTCGACCTCATTTACATCTTGTTCCTTATATTAAAACATTTACTGATAAAACGGCAGACCTCTTTTTGGAATATTTGGTGGCCCTGAAAAACTATTAAACTAGGTACGCATTTTAACATCTACTCTTTAAAGATCATTTTTTCAATAATTGTGGTCGGCGTTGTCTTTGGTTAAAATGTTGTTTGATATAATTGTTACGATCCAAAATATCGTATTTCGGAATTATGGGAATAAATTCTACTTTTCGGCATTGCAGGCCATAGGTCAGAAATAGACTGGCGATGACGAATCTGGGCAAACATGATGTAACTGAAATTCACATGATTGGTTAGAGAAAAGTACATAATAACTTTTATGATGCCATGATCTTATGGTGTGATTTTCTATATTTAGTCGTTGTGTAAATTCCATTGTATTGGAAGTATAGTAAAGTGAGAATTAAACATCCAGAATCAGACGAGAGGAGCTCTCGAGTAGGTGATTCTGGCAAGCCGATGTCTCTTCTCAGTCGTGACCAAGAGCTACAACGCATTGTCAACAGAATACAGAAAATTGACGGTGGGTAACGATATCATGCCACCACAATTTGATGGGAAGGAAGACGAAATACCAACCAGATGGTTGCGTAAATTTGATGCATATATCGTCCTTAAGCAGTTTGACAATATTCAACGTCTGAATATTTTTAGTCTGCTTATGTCTGGTGAAGCGAAGAGATGGTACACGTCCTTGCCTGACGACCTGGCGAACAACTGGGAGAACCTGCGTGCAGCTTTCATTGGACGATTCCAGAACAGAGCACCACAATGGAGTATAGATCAAGAGCTAAGAACAATTAAACAAATGGACAAAGAAACAATCGAAAAATATGCCTCACGTTTACGTGATATGTGTTATCGTTATAACAGAAATGATAACGAACTTTTTAGTTTATTTTTACAGGGGTTAATACCGTCTATACGTAGTACGGTAGTCAACAGAGATCCGGTCGATTTCCAGGAGGCCGTGGCTTTCGCCCGAACAGCAGAAGTGGTAGAACGGTTCGACGATGACGTCAAAGCACTGAAAACTGGTCGTACTTCAGACACGTCTACAGAGGTTTTAAAACAAGCCTTCAACTCTTTGCTAAAACAGAACGAAGTTCTACATGAGAAGCTATCAACAACGGCGGTGACGCCCCTCCCTGTACCAGCAGCGCCTGTTCAATTACGACAAGAACCGTACGCAAATGTTGGACCACGATCACGGGTAGGCCAGAGCTATAATTATTCTAACGTAAATAGGCCGCCAGTAGTAACTCCACGTTATGGCGGTCGACAAGTTAAAACGGCTAAGCAGATTTGTAAATTTTGTAATAAGCCAGGGCATTCAAGTCCTAATTGTTAGTCCCCGCGGACGAAGTCCGGAACGGGGACTTATGGATTGGGTTCCGTCTGTCCGTCCGTCCGTCCGTGCGTCCGTGCATCCGTGCGTCCGTCCGTCCGTCCGTCCGTCCGTCCGCAGCCGTTTCTTGGAGATGCCTGTACCGATTTTTTTCAAACTTGGTACAGGGGCAACATGCTATGGCATACATATGCACGTCAATTTGTTTTATGATACGATCCAATATGGCCGCCTAGCAGCCATTTTGTTTGCGAATTTTCCCTGTCTAAAGCCATAACTCAGACATGCTCACACAGATCTCATTCAGAGTTGGTATTAGGACAGTGTTCTATGGCATATATGTGCATATTCATTGTTGTCATGATACGATCCAATATGGCAGCCTGGCAGCCATTTTGTTTGTGAATTTTCAAGTCCAAAGCCATAACTTAGACATGCTTGAACAGATCTCATTTAAAGTTGGTATTAGGACATTGTTCTATGACATACATGTGCATATCCATTTTCATTGTGATACAATCCAATATGGCTGCCTGGCAGCTATTTTGTTTGCAAATTTTCCATGTCCAAAGCCATAACTCAGACATGCTTGAACAGATCTCATTCAAAGTTGGTATTAGGACAGTGTTCTATGACATACATGTGCATATCCATTTTCATTGTGATACGATCCAATATGGCTGCCTGGCAGCCATTTTGTTTGCAAATTTTCCATGTCCAAAGCCATAACTCAGACATGCTTGAACAGATCTCATTCGAAGTTGGTATTAGGACAGTGTTCTATGACATACATGTGCATATCCATTTTCGTCATGATACGATCCAATATGGCTGCCTGGCAGCCATTTTGTTTGTGAATTTTCCATGTCCAAAGCCATAACTCAGACATGCTTGAACAGATCTCATTCAGAGTTGGTATTAGGACAGTGTTCTATGGCATACATTTGCATATCCATTTTCTTATTGATATGATCCCCCATACCCGACCAATCCTTTATTGTTGTAGGCATGTTCCATGTCCGACAAGCAGACACAACATATCTAAGTCTGTTTGATTTAGGTTCACAAGTGTTGTTGCGTGATCAGAGTAGTGCTAATTCCTTAAAACCCAATCATAGCGGGGACTATGTCATTCTCAATGGCTTGTTATACAAATCCTAATCGTGGGTGTTACAATTGTGGGGAGATAGGCCATGTGGCCAGGTTTTGTGATAGAAATGGAGCAAGGTATGCTTTTCCAAAAAACGGGTAAACGTTCCGAGACGAAAATTGTATAAGCGGTCCGATGAGAAGTCTCGCACCGGTGTATCTTTAAATCTCAATTGTGTTAAATTGCCAGAGTCAATTATTATAAATGATAATTTAATTAATGTGGGTATTTTTGATCGTAAAGTTTCAGCACTTATAGATACAGGTTCCGATGTATCAATAATTTCAGAGTCTTTGTTAAATAATATTCGCAGGTTAAGAAAGTGTAAGCTTTTCAAATCAAGTTATAAGATAGTTACTTTGCCAGATGGGCGTACTTTGCCTATTTTAGGATGTCTTAGAATTCCTGTTTTCTTTACTAATCGTGCGATTACTATGCAAGTCTATGTCCTCAAAGAATTGAAGCAAGATTTGATCATAGGCCATGATTTCTTATGTAGAAATGGAGCTATTATTGATTTTATGAAGCGCAAAGTCACTTTACGTTCATCATCCCTTATATTCATAATTCTGATGTAACTTCTATTGAATCGGCTCCATCGGCCTCACAAACGACATGTGTCCGGGTACCTTCTACTGATAAGATAACGCAGGAATCCAATAGTAATAAAAGTGATGTAGTTATTGCGCAAAATGTTGACAATGACCCTGTAGTTGACATTCCTGCCTTATTTACTATTAGCAATGACAATGGCCCTGACGATATGCCTTGTTTGACTTTAGATGACGGTGACGATCTAGTAGGTGTTAATGACTTGTATGATGACAGAAGGACAGGTGTAATAGCTGATAGGCAAAGAAACGATAATCATCTAAGACCACTGATTTGACTTTCTTGAATCGGCTGACTTACCGACTGATGATAAACATGCTAAGCGCAAAAAATTCCCGGGTCCTTATTCAGGGGACAAAGGGATTCAACAGGTGGCTAAATGTAAGTTTTGCATATTGCATATTCCTTGTGGGTGCGTTTTAATGTCCACTTATTATTATTTTGAGTCGTTAGATGCTAATTGCCAGCCTAATAAGACAATTACTTATGAACATATTTTAAATGTTCCAGTTTTATCTACGTTGTATAGCAAGGAATTTGACACGTCAATATTTGACTATACTTTCAATGACACACTATTGCGGTCGTGGGTCTGGGACTAATTATCGTATTGTGTTACAAGTGTAGCTTTAAATGTTTTAGATTTTGGAAGAAATGTTTTTGTCCAGTTAAATTACCTATAGACGCGAAACTTTTATTTTTGAATAATTCTAAAGGGTGTCAAACTGACTTTGGTACACAGGCTGATAGCGATTGTTTGGATATGCGCGAAATTATTATAGAGCAGCTCAGCGAAGATAGTTTGCTTGCTGTGAATTCAAATAGCAGCGTAGTGGTAGCCGATGTTCATTCCGACATCCCTAACACTCCTCTTATTCGCCCTGCTGGCATTACTGCCACCCCTGTAAGAGATAAGGCCTCCCCTGTAAAAGATACTCCCTCATGGTCATTATTTTAGGTCTTGCTTCGCTGACATTTTAATTTCGGATTTCCTTTTGTATATTGACTACGATTTTTGACTACGGACTTGACTTGCGTTCTAATTGCAGGAATGCTATATTTTACTACACCTTTTGTAGAACATTCAGTTGCATATATGATTTACAATTATTTTACTCTAATGTGTATTTACTTTTATTTTACGGGTATTGAATGAATGATTTTAAGACGAACATTTAGACTTTTATCACGTTTCACGAATTATACTGTCGTCTTCTAGGATTTTTTTGTTCGTGACATTTTGTTTTCTTGAGATTTTTTTCATATATATTTACAGGACTGATCACTACTGTCAATTACTGTATTCCATAATCAATATTTATATTGGACTACATCAAGTGCTATGTTTAGTTGTGTGTTTATTCAAGATATATGTCAACATTGCTAAGCTATTTTGATCACTTCTTTGATTTCATAATTGGTTTACATTGTTTATTCAATGTATACCATACATTTATCTCTATATATTTATATACTCTGTATTTAACATTCCTTGAGACGATTTTACCTGATTACCAATTACATCATGTATCTATGCAACGGTGTTACTTAGTTGTTATATAAAGAAAAACACAAAAACAAATTTACAAGAAAGTTTTGGCTGTGCCATTCGTCATGTTTCTCAAGTTCTCAAGTCGCGGGTCGCTCCTTTAGGAAAACGGGGGGTGGTGTTACGATCCAAAATATCGTATTTCGGAATTATGGGAATAATTTCTACTTTTCGGCATTGCAGGCCATAGGTCAGAAATAGACTGGCGATGACGAATCTGGGCAAACATGATGTAACTGAAATTCACATGATTGGTTAGAGAAAAGTACATAATAACTTTTATGATGCCATGATCTTATGGTGTGATTTTCTATATTTAGTTGTTGTGTAAATTCCATTGTATTGGAAGTATACTTAAAGTGAGAATTAAACATCCAGAATCAGACGAGAGGAGCTCTGGAGTAGGTGATTCTGGCAAGCCGATATCTCTTCTCAGTCGTGACTAATTCCCGACTTGGACCTGAACGATCCCGTACGAGAGTATGAGAGTGTGAGTGCTAGAGTGTAACGTCAGAACTATCCATACTTATACCGTTCAACTCTACGACTCGCAACATAATTATCTCATTGCACTGACACTAGCGTTATTCCGCAATTCATTTTGAAGCGACAACTTGCTATGGAAAGAATGGCCCTGAATTTGTAAAGAGAGCTGTACCTTCGACATCAAAATCAAAACTTCAATTTCCATTATAATGATAATGACAAGGAGAATTCACCGAGTTCACCTTGGGTTCGGACATAAAGGAGGGCCATAAAAGTGTTGGGAGTATTGTGAAGAAAATGATTATTTTGTTGTGTTACTTATTTGAGAAAAAAACATCCAATTTTTTTTTTATTTAATTTTTTTTTTACTTTGAATGTGATATCTTTTCGGCAAGTACTTTGAAAGATGTGACATTAGGCCAGGAAAAATGAAAAAGCTGTTCAACGTAACCTACCCATATATTTTTTTGGTGATGGGCAATATATCCTCATGCGGGCTTCGCATTTGTTTCAAAAATAAGGATATTTCTTTATATTTTCTGAATAGTACATGTAACAATATTCATTTGAGTCTATTCCAAATTATATAATATCTTATACAGTGGTTTACTTGGCTCTGCTGATGCATACAAGCATGAATTGAGATTAGATTAAGCTGTAACGGTTGCATATCCAATGTGCACTACAAAGAATTGAGCAAAAGGTTACGACCATGAGAGTGGGCTGAACAGTCATAGGGCCATCGGAGTCTGAAAGTCTTGAAATGTCTTGCTCTTTATATTTTTGGAACCAAATCAAACTTCAGGAGAAGTCATTTACCATTAAAGTGCACATCCGCAAAATATCTTTCAGCTTTGCCACAACAAAATATACTTCCAGATAATATGTAATGCATAGCATAATTGTTTCAATTCTAGTATTGTAAGACTTTAAATTATGTCTGTGGTTTGATATTTTATGCCTCAAAATGGCCTCCTACACTGTCTTATTTACATTTTTTTCACCTTTGGAGTTGTCTCTCCAACCAGTAGCAATCAAGGTGATAATTGTCTTTCTACCAAAACAAGATGGATGGTGTCTGGCTAAGTACCTCCCTGTATAGGTTAGAGCTAATTAGAGACATCTCCGTATGCGTGTGAAATCCACATCCTGTGGAAAGTAATCTCATTCAGAGTATTATTGTTGTTGGCTATCACTGTTATTTTAATGTATCATATTGTACCGCGTAATTTTATATCTCCACTTTAGTGTAGGTGACAGAAGGGGTGGCTAAAATAATACTTGAGTTTCATTTGGTGGGGCTTAACATTTTTTGAAAAGAGAGGGTGAGAGGAGCTACAACATTTACATTTGTATTTAACCTTGAACTGTGTACATTTCCTAACTGCAGCTATGCAGACAAATTGCAAGAGGTAGTATCAAGATGACTAAATAAGTTTTATCTAAACTCGACCTGAAATATTTTGCTATCATTATATATGGTTTGTTTTATCCTTGTCAAGCATTGTGAAAAAAAATGAAATTCTACCTACCTACCCAATGTGATGGGTTAGGTTGCCCGTTGACCAGCTTTTTTATTTTTTCTAGCCTTACATATGATATTTAATTGCGTATGCTGAAATAGATATTATGTAAATTGTATGCAAATTTATGTAAATTAGTCACTTTTCTAAATTTTAAATGCATGATTGCACCAAGACAAAGTTCTGCCCCCCCCCCCCCCCCCGGCAATTTGGTCAGGCTACGGCCCTGAGCAATTTCGGCACAGTTATGAAATGACAAGATATCTTTTCATTATTGTATCGTATACGCGTATGGTCATGATGAATAACAGGATTATATGTATTTCAATAGTTTGCTGGGTACGAATGTCGCTATCAAAACTTCACCTTTTAGCAAATCAACAGTTCACTTCTATAGATTTCCGAAAGCGGCATCCTTTGTTTAAAGTATTCCAGTCAAACCATATGTTACTTGTCTAATCCACGTCAATCAAAACTCCCCAAGGTTTCGTTTCTTGACCATTAATTGTCAGGATATTTCACAATAAGAGTATCTAGCTGTTCATTTTCACAAAAGTCGAAATCAAGTTAAAACCATGGTGTCTGGAATTCGAGTTCGAGCTTGTATCTCCTCCCTTATATGGTTCATTTCGGTAGTGTCGAGCAAGATGACTCCTCACATAATATTCATTTTAGCTGATGATCTTGGCTGGAATGATATTGGATATCATAATCCAATATTCAAAACACCAAATATCGATTCGTTAGCAAAGGATGGTGTTAAATTGAACAACTACTACACTGGTGAAGTATGTGTACCGTCTAGGAGCATGTTAATGTCTGGCAGATATGCTGTAAGTATAATTTATTCATCAGGATCATAAACGTGTCAAAGTCTGTGTAACGGGAACTTGTTTTGACTAATTGTTTGTTTGTTTGTTTGACTTTATTTAAACTCGATACATTGTTGAGCCCCAAAGGCTCTTCTAACACAATGTCGAGTAAGGGAAATTTGTAATATTTACATTAAAATTGTGCGTACGGTATGAACTACAATGTATACGTACCAAGTCTTTTCTAGGCAAAGCGAAAGGAGACATATAGAAGTAGTTGTGCGCTTGCAAATGAAATCAACTCAGAATAACGGACACGTTAACTGGTGTCAGTTTTATTTGTTGATGATAAGAGAAATGCCTCAGTCTATGAACTGTCTAATGTCTGGAGTCCTAGTTCAAATACTTAACTTATTAAACAGTTTTAGAATATTGAAGTTGTTAGAATATAACATGAAGTCTGCTAGTAAGCCTATAAATTTGATTGGTGGTTTTGGCTTGACAAGGGTTGCCATCGTGTATGAAAACATCACTGCCCATAGAAATGTTTCATTTTTCAAGCGAAATAAAAGTTAGTTTTGGTGGACTTGTTCGATGCAGTCTACTGATAAGTAATCAACTGACGTTAGAGTATATCACAAAAATGTGATAAACATTTTTACCACTGTCCACCTATCGATCACATTTCAAAAATTCACTTTTGTTAAGACTTACTATTTGTGCCTTCTTCTGGAAATCAGTCAATAACACTGTGTATTACGAATTTCTAAACGACCAAAATCCATTCTCTGTTTGATTTGAGAAGACAGACACATTTTTGACGATTTTGTGGGTTGACTGCTGCATGGCGGTTAGTGTTTAAGTCGGTTAATGGCGGCAGGCAAAATATTCGCAACTCATAGAAGAGAAATAAAGCTATTTCTTATGTTATAAATTATAAATATACGTATGTTAAATGATCAAATAGTATGAAAACTTACAATTAGCCCTGTGTTCATTTCTTCTGTACAATGTATCTGGCCATGTACCGCGGAATAATAATCCGCACTTTTTTTTTAAATTTGGTAATATCAGAAAAAAACACACACCATAAAACCATCATTTCATTTCATAAATGCCGATTCCTGTGTACTCTATTACAACAAAGTACCATATATATTAGTCTAGTACATAGACGGTATCGTTATGATTTTACAGTGCAGTCAAAGTCGTTACTCTAGAAGTCCTCGGAGATGCATGTATGAGATGCAATTAATTTGTTAATCAATCACAATTCTAATCAATAACACAATCCCTCATAAAGATAGTGTTTATTGGGGCAGTTAATATATAATTAATGTCCAAATATGGTATGTTTGTCAGCTCAGGGTGCTACTTATACACTGTGTTAGTCTGTGTACGTCACTGTAACAGTTGGGGTTCACTGATTGGATGAACAACTTATGATGCTGATTGTGGGACTTTGACCAGACGTGGTTTAGTTAAAGAGACCACGTTGGCATCCAGACTACATGTATACTTACTTAGGAAATCTATCATACAATGAATGGTACGAGTATCAAATGATATGTTGTCCGAAAACGTAATTGAGTTTTCAGGTCGCCAGAGTAGATGGAAAATGAAATTTGTTATTTACTAGTATATAGTCTGAATTGCACTTATATTTTCTGTAAACTGTTCTGTTAACCACCTCGAGCCCCTTGTCAACCGCAGTTCTTATATGTCATCATTTGATATGAGAGAAAGGTACGGGCACGTGCACATTATAAAGTTGTAACATTCTCTTTCGTTTTCTATGTATAGCTGCACTATTTTGCGTTGTAGCTACCATTGACAACGTGTTGCAGGTTATTGTTCACTGGCTCTGCTTCATAGAATCACACAGAAACCAGAACGAAACTGCACGTTTCTTAAGGATGGCAAGATCACAGATCATCATAATTTCTAGCTACGTATAGTCCTGATTAAAAAATGGACATTATGCATTAACCAATATCGCCAAAATTGTGTAAATTTAGACCCCATTCCTAAATAAATGGTATTTTCAATCGTAACACTAGTGTACAGTTCTTATTGATTGCTGTGTGGTTATATCAAACACAGAGTAAGCGAATAGTAATATTTTACTGGATTAATATATTTTGTATATTGGCATAGTTGAAAAATGTTACAGTAACCGTACCGACCCTACCACTTCACATGCATATCTGATATAAACGTCTGTCTACGTTGTCTATTTCCAGATTCGCTTAGGACTACAGAATAACCAACTATGTGCCCATCCCCGTTGCCTGCCCTTGGATGAAGTAACTATAGCAGAGAAACTCAAGGAAAGTGGATATTCAACCAATCTTGTAGGGAAGTGGCACTGTGGATTCTACAAAGAGCAATGTCTACCATACAATAGAGGATTTGATACTTTCTTTGGTAAAGTACTCTAGCCTTGGTCACACCCCACTCGTGTTATTTGGTTTTATACAGATGAATCAGTGCTCTGATAGTTACAGGACAGGTCAGAGGACATTTACTGTTTTTAATAGGATACTTTTGGTTAACTCTTCTGTTATTGTGTCGAGGACAAAATAACTGATGCGTTAACCAAACGTGTCCTATTAAAACAGTCAATGGCTGAGGCCCTGTACCATAGCGAAGTTATAATTAAAATTCGACGAATGTTAAGGTTTTTCACCAGAAATTCAAATTGCTATTTACAACGCTTTACAGAATGACATTTGCAGAACTAGACATGGTATTAGGCGGGCAACACATATTGATTGCATTGTAACAGTGACAATGTGAGGACAGTGCCTACAAATGATTAACAAGCTTGTTTCATTCATGGGTTTAAAGTGTTAGAGGATAGTCTCTTTCATGGATTAACGGTATGCGGACACTTTCTTTGACTGTACATACATGTGTAAAAAGGTGTCCGCTATATGAACGTGAGAGCACAGTTGAAACAATGGGGAAGAGCGCTAGGAAATATCTCTCAGTGGTGCGTCTTGGACGGTGCCCAAAAAGAGGTTGTGGTTGACGACGATGTGATAAAACTTCAACTACTGGATTTTAACTGTTAACCCATCTATGTCTGTCTGCCAGTCTGTCTGTCTGTCTGTCTGTCTGTCTGTCTGTCTGTCTGTTTGTCCGTCCGTCCGTCCGTCCGTCCATCCATCCATCCACCACCACTACTGAATTATGATAACATCAAAATAACATATATTTAATGTTCTACTATAATAGGTTATCTATCATCAGGGATAGACCATTATACACACATCCATGGTAAACACCCAGTATGGGATCTGAGAAATATGACCGTGAACGAGGGACCGCGGTACTATAATCAATACTCAACTCATCTATTCACCAGGGAGGCTGAACGCATCATAGAACAGCATGACCTTGACAAGGTAAAAGTTTCATAATAGCAAATATCCATACAATAATGACAGCTAGTGCAACACAAGACATTGAATACAAAGTTAATAAAAGAAAATATTTGTGCTGTCACTGAAATTGAACAACATTGCTGCATAAGTATGATTTGTATAAACATCTGGATCCTGATTGGTCGTTTGCATGGTCACGTTTTACAGTGTCCAACCTATGAGGGCAAGCATATAGTTTTTTTCATAACTATAAAATATAACATTAATTTTCTTTTGCCACCAATGCAGCCATTGTTTCTGTACTTGGCATACGCATCCAACCACGAACCCCTGGAAGTTCCTTCAAGTTACAAAGATCCATTAAGAGACCAGATAGATGATTATGACAGATTAACCTTGGCAGCCATGACGTCATGTTTAGATGAAGGTGTGGGAAGTGTGATTGATACATTGAAATCAAAAGGTCTCTATGACAACAGTGTCATTATATTTACATCGGGTAAGTTTGTTATGTTGTGACAACAATTTATTTTTTTAGATAATGCATATTTAACAGATGAATCTTTGTGATATTTTGGAAAAATTTACCCCATCTAAAAATTACGAACATCTATTTCTTGGCGCTCCTGCATTTTATACATATACACATACATAAACATGTACATATACATATACATATACACATACACATATACATACACATATACATACATATGTATATGCATATATACATACACATATACATACATATATACATACATATGTATATGCATATACATATACATATACACATACACATACACATATACATATACATACACATATTCATATGCATATGCATATACATATACATATACACATATACATATACATATGTATATGCATATACATATACATATACATATACACATACATATACATATACACATACATACACATATGCATATACATTGTATTGGTTCTCTACTGGTGTTTCCTTAAAAATTATCCTCTGAGTTGTGGATCTTATTTTGTGATGTCCTCATAGTTTTTGTTGTCTCCTTTTGCTTTATTTCATTAATTTCATTTCACATGATATACTATATCGTATTTGTATTTTGCTTTTAGACAATGGAGGTGAAACCAAGTATGGTGCTAGCAACTGGCCGTTGAGAGGTTCCAAAGCTACACTATGGGAAGGAGGGGTACGCGTGCCTGCTTTCGTGAACAGTCCTTTACTAAATAAGGAAGTTCGAGGGACAACGTGCAATGAACTCTTACACGTCACTGATTGGTTGCCTACTTTTGTTCATCTGGCTGGGGGTACATTGAAGGGAACAAAACCTTTAGATGGTTTTAACCAATGGAAAACAATCAGGTATGTTCGACTCTTCTCTCTCAAAAAATAAACTAAAAGATGAATATTAATCACAAAATACATATGTGGTAAGATTTTCTATTAGTGAAATTAGTACAAAGTGGAACACCCCTCCAGGAAATAAAGGTATTTTCGTATACTTTCTGTGGCTGTCTTAGCACTGATCCAGAAATGTCTCATGGGAGTGCACATGCGCAGACATGAATATGTATTAGATGAACAATAAATATTCACAACTAATTATCAACTTCAGATCAAGAGTCATTATTCATTGTTCATATATTTTGAAATTTATTGGCAATCGCGCGAATTTGGTGTGATGTTAAATCATGGAATGACTCTCCAGAACCAAAGGTTTAAGAAAATGCCTTTATTTCCTGGCGTGTTGCCCTCCTTCAATGTTGCATGTGTTGTGCACATCACATTGTACATTTGTGATGACAAAAACAGCTGCCACTATGTTTTATTCGGTAATAACTGCAGCATTCATATATCATGGGATGTTGTTCATGGGATGCCGTGTGTCTTAAGATCAGTATTACATGTCTCAATATAAAATACTACTTTAGGTATGAACATCCGGGATAGTTACCAGTCAATTCCCCCCAAAATGTACATTGAAAACATTGCGATGTATACAAGGAATACTCACATAAACAGATAAAATTCAGATTACAAAATCAATATACGTTCGTCTTCACGTAAAACATGGTCTACTGTCCATACTCTTGTTTGGCGGTTGGCAGTCCGATCCTTATTGATTTTGTTGCCATTTACAGGGTCTATATATAGTTGGTATGGATCTTGGGCGTAACCATGGTAACAAAGGTGGTCCTACTTACAAAAACGCAATGTTTTACATTACATACTGCACTGTGTTTTTTATTTTAGTGAATGCACCAGAACGGAAAGGGAGAACGTATTGATTAGCATGAATCAACTCAGAGTACATCAAATACGTAGTAATGACAAGGTTGGCACATTTTATTCGAACAGCACGCTTTTTGATATTAGAAGACATGCTGCAATACGAGCTGGAAGTTGGAAAATGTTAACAGGTAACTATTTATTTACACCATGCACACGCCAACTTATTGTCTTCGAACAGAAAATATGCATGGCTAGTATATATCATGATCGTTTTACGCCACCATAACCCGTGTCTGCGTCACTGGTTCTGTGGTGGTTAACATGTTTTAATTCTATTCCATCAACAAAAATAGTATTAAAGATAATTTGCATTATAAACCTTGGGTTGTAATAACTTTATTACGTTCGTGTAATCACTTTCATAGTTAGTGTAATTATAGTAGTATATGTGCTGTAGAACATTTGGTGCGATCATGTGTAAATTTTCCCTTGTTTGTAGGTGGTTCGGGTAGCACCATATTGACTCCACCCCCTGAAATGAAACTAAAAGATGTAAACGAAGAGTCCCTCACATACAGTGCAGTATACTTGTTTAATATTGAGAATGACCCAGAAGAGAAGTACAACCTTGCTCAACATTACCCAGACATAGTCTCTGACTTGCTCAAACTACTTGGTAAATACAACAGAGAGTCGGTTCCACCAAATCAAGCGATTGAACCCAAGATTGATTTTGATGTAGTTGGCGATCTACTCGGACCATGGGTGAAGTGAAAATGATTGGAATATCTATACTTTAATATAACTAATAAATATTATAGCAAACTATAATATATATATACGCTATACATTTAGGCACTTGGAAATCTACATGTAAATTTGATCAGCATTACTGTATACAGAAAACTCATTTTCTTGATGCCGATGTTTTCTTTATGTCTCCAATGGTTGTCTTTGTTGAAATTGGATAAACAGTACTCGTGGTTTTGACCAATTGAAACCACAAGTATTGTCCGACCAAAATATTTTAACAAAACTCTTGTTTATGTACTTTATAGACTATGCTTGCTTCATTTCAAAGTAGACTCAACCTCCTTTTGGACTACTGATTTTTTTCCACAGTGAATCTGAAAATCATTCACTATGTTCAAACGTCAAAAATCTATTTTATCTGCAAATGGAAGATGAACAGTATCGAAACCTTTATGTCACATGGATTTTTCAGTTGAATGAAGAAAAATATTGGAGAATAATATCACTTGACTTCCAGTTTAGAAAAAATATAGGGGAAATACTGACTATTCTGTACGTTTTGATGCGTCTTTTGTGTTACAATGATGTAGATGTGTGTTGTTGTGATGTAGTGAACTACATTGGTATGAGTGGTATAATCCCCATATTTTTTGTTTACTTAGCTTTTTGTGTGGTATAAGCCACATAACACCTGTAGAAGACCGATGAATAGATGGCATTTACAATAATAATCTGCCATGGCAATGCGCTTATCATCAGCTATTGTTACAATATAAGGATTATATATATACATATCAGGAACATCTTTCACTGGACAACTGTTTTTTGTCATGTAAAGTCTAACAAATACTTATCCAACTTTTAAACATAACATACGAAATTCTGTCAACGGTTGATATAAAAACTGGTTCTGAGTTAAAGAAGATTGCTCTAGATGCCTCTCAGAAAGTTTATGAATTTGCCATTGTAAAGAGCACCATCAATAGTAAGAGTATGAATAATTGAACTCTTCCATTTGTATATGGGGGGTCATCTTTTATTATATCACCTGGCACACTAGCCATATTTCATGCCAGTTATGCCAAATTAATTTGTTCGAGTCACTACCTAAAAGAATCTGTGTACAACATGTAATTTGAACTGAGCCTGGTATTTTTTAGAAAATGATGACCACACACACACACAGACAGACAGACAGACAAACTGACAGACAGAACATCACCACACAACATTACCCCTATGGCTGTAAATATTAAGTAAATACTTCAATGAAGAAACTTTGACAAAATGGTTTTATTTCCCCTTTACACTTTAAAAAGGAACAAATTCAATAATTTGTAACATTGGTCGATAAAAAAAATTGAACTGAATAGATTGATTGAATCAAGGGTAAAACGACTTGCACATTAACAACACATTCTTTGAGCATCAGTAACTTCTAGGTAACATGTGGTCTAGCTGTGAATATGTTTTTTTTAATCACTTTCCTTCATAATAATAATAACATCAGCTGTAACAGATACACTATTATCACAGCACAAAAAACTGCAATGGAAATGACACCAGTTTGATAATTGCACATCATGTTGGATGGACAGATATCTATATGGGATGTGTTATTTCATCACATCATCATGCTTTAACGAAATCATAATATATGTATATGTTTCCATGGTAATTAAGCTGCACCACATGAATATCAAAAAGCAACAGCTGTTCTAGTCTATCAGCTAGCCGTCGGATGTTCTTCCGATAAAATATGACACACAGCCGAACAACGCTATCGAGGATGGAACATCGGAGGGGCTTGTAAAAATAACCAACAATGCGTTAACTAAAATGTGTGAATGACAACGTCTACACACTCATCAAACACAATTACCATAAACTGATAAGACATAGTAATGACATAAATGTGTTTGTCAACACCTGCATGCAGAGATTGAATATATTAAAGTATATATATGCATATATGGCCCAACCCACCGCTTATCGTAATCTCAATGGAATGTCTGGTCTGAAAATGACATTCGCTAGACTGTTTGGGCAAGCCCTCACATGCGAACTTCGTTCGCTTATAGTTATAGCATCGAAAGAAAGCCCGAACGTCTAGCAGCAAGACTACAGCTGTTCGTGTTGATTCAAACAATACTCTTACGGTGTACAATGTATTAGTCTCCTACAATGTATTCCTTATAAATACACCTTAGCCCCCCCCCCCCCCCCCCCGAAAACTATGCCAAGTATTGCTATGGTAACTGCATCATAGCTTTTATAAGTTTTGTTATTACTACAGTTTACAAGTTTACAAAGGGCAATTCTATGCATCACTGATCTCCATTCACCACTGTCATCACTCTCCATGTTGTCATTGTGGTCTCCATTAGCTCATCATGACTATCTGTTGTAATCAATATGTTCCCATGACAACTTTCATCATTTAATCACAATCTTCAAGTGTTACCACTTTCTTGTTGCCATAACAACTTTCACCATCAGTTCATCAGTTGTTACAATTATGTAGTTGCCATAACAACTTTCACCATCACTTAATCACATCATGTTCTTGTTGTCATAACAACATTCATCATCAGTTCATCACTATCATCAATATTGTTACCATGACGTCATTGCAATGACTTTCAGCATCAGTTTGTCATTTGTTGGTAAATATCACTGGATAGCTTCGTCCAAATCTTCATTAATTACTTCCGTATTGAACTGTGCACCAATGTCAGCTTCTATTACATTTAAACATACATCATACTGCTGGTCTAATCCCATATAGCTATCACTCATTAGATACACAGTGTAAATGACTCTTCCTAGTATAGAAAAAAACAAATCATAAATGTGAAATATTAATATCTACTTGCAAGTCTAGAGCTTTTTAACTTTTTACATCAATCTACTAGTGTTCCTGTTCAGCACAATAGATCATTACGTTGTCTTGGATTTTGGGGGCTATATAACTTCTGGATTGATTAATTGATTGATTGTTTGTTAACGTTATGAATGTGGCTTTTGTGAATTGAAGTTGTATAGCAGAAGGTCAAAGGTCAAGGTTGCATATAACTAGGGGTTGTTCATTATGCTAGATGACTTTGACCATATAACACACTCACAGAGCTAATAGAGCACCTCTGAATCTGTTGTTTCAGAGAGTATTACAGATCTTTTACCTTCTGATGTTGGACTATGGTATTATGAATATACAGGAAAGAAATCTGTCATTGTATTTTTAAAAAAAAAACAGTTGCATTTTGGGGACTGTATTTGAGAAAATATTGGACAGATACATGTTGGGAAGTGTTGAGACACTGATCCAGGATTGAAAATTTTCTTTTGGGTCGAAATGCTAAACAATGGGTTTTTGTGCGAGTCTTCCTACAGTAAGAAATATAGGAACACCAAATGTAAACACATCATGTACATAAACAGAAACATGAAGAACAGAAAAGTGTATGTATTTACCTGTATTTTCTGGTGTACTAAAAGCTAGGGTTGATGATGATCGACCATACACACGACCAACTCTCTTTAATGCTAACAATTCTTTATTCTCAATATCACCCAATACTAGCCACCAACCTTCATCTTTCACTTTGGGAAATCTAGGTGCATGGACTCGTTTATCTTTCTGCAATATATGATATACAGTGCTGAATTACTAACACAAACAAAATACACATATACAGTTGCAGTTTAGTTCCTATACAGTTATCATTACAATTTACATGTACACTCACAGTATAATCAAAGTCATTACTCTAGAAGTCCTGAGATGCATGAGATGGAATTTAAAATTCATCCACAGTCACCCACACAGTCATTAACATCATGTCTTTGTTAATCAATCACACAATTCTAACCAATAACATAAAGTTTGTACAGGGGCAATTATGTAATGTCCAAATATGGTATATTTGTCAGCTCAGAATCCTACTTATACATTATTTTTTGTCACTATAACAGTTGGGGTTCACTGATTGGATGAACAACTTTTTGTGCTGATTGAGGGACTTTGATGTGGTTTAGTCAGAGACCACATTGACATCCAGACTAATACAGTTGTAGAGTTTGAAACCCTTTCATCATAAGTTAATCAAAGTTTACACTATACAGATCATACAACACTTTTAAATTTGTTTTTATTTGTTTGACACAAGTCAGGCAGTCCACACCGGTGACGAACCTATAAATGTGGACTCCCATATGGTTTAGGTATCTACAATAGATGACCAGAGTATAAACAGTGACAGAATGATAACACAGTTTTGGTAAATTGCAAATACTTAAACAATAAATGTACGCCCTCCCAGCCCATAATGGACGAAAGCAAACTTTGAACGACATAATGGGCGAGGTGACAGCCGAGCCTATTATGGAGTGCAAAGTTTGCTTGAGTCCATTATGGACTGGGAGGGCGTATGTTATTGTTATTATTTTATAGTTTTGCCAATTCCAGTGAATTTGTAGACCGAGAAACGCAAAACAACATATGATATACACAGTGCTGAACATCGTCTGCCATGTTCGGCCCCAAAGCTGAATACTAATCATAGCGACACACATACGTACACGTACACACACATATACACTTCAATGAACTGCTGTCAACACAAATTTGTTTCATGAATGCGTTGTATTTTTAAACAGTGGAAATGACAATCATAAGTAACAACATACATTTCAAAAAAATACCTAGTCGTATAAAGAAACAGAACAAATAAGCTTGACTGTATTGTTATGCTCGTTCCGGGGCTGCGATGCCCAATAACGGAGTACATTATCAGTAATAATGTACAGCGATGACGTCACAAAATTCACTGGAATTGGTAATGCTATTGTCAATAATGAACACAATCTGGCAGATGGTGACACAAGAAAGTCTGGACATATTGTGATGGGGAGTGATATGAGAAAGCCTTCTACATGTATTTAGCAAACACATAGTGTAGTAGAGGGTGAAAACCATGGGAGTTTGCAGCAGACGCTCTCAATTAATTATCGACATTATGTGTCAAAGTGGCATAGGAAAACAAATCATGAGTTCTGCATGGACCCAATCACCCATGACATCTACTTGAAATGATATATCTATTTGGCAAATTCTGCAAGTGATGATTTTTTATTTGTCTGGTTATTTAGTTTGTAAATGAAGCAATTTCCACACAGAAGCCACACATATAAGAATCCATATACAGTTTTAATCACACTCTATAGATTCTTGTATCTGTGAATCCTATGAGGTAAGGCGAAATAATTTCTACACATACCCACACTTTCTATGATGGATAACCAGCATTGATTTGTTGTAGTGGGCAAATCAAACGAATAGTGGGCCAGCATACCATGGTGGACCTAGAGTTGTGTATTTTATACTATATCATATCTGATATACACCCACTACATCAACAATAAGGGGTTGTACTTGTAAGATATATATTTTGTTGACATTAATAACAATTTACTGCAGACACTTTGTAGTTCTACTATTCACTTAGTATTGAGGTAACAATTCCATGATTTTTGTCTATCTAGCTTTTTATGATGACAATCATGATGATTTTTCCTATCTATCATTTTATGACGATGACATTGGTGGTGGTGATGGGATGATGGTGGTGATGGGATGGTGGTGCTGGTGGTGGTGATGGGATGATGATGGCGGTGGTGATGGGATGATGGTGGTGAGGGAATGGTGGTGCTGGTGGTGGTGATGGGATGATGGTGGTGATGATGATGATGATGATGAAAATAATAATATTGGTGATGATGATGATGAAGACGATGGGCGATGATAATAATGGTAAGGAGAATGATGATGATGATGATGAGGAGGAGGAGGCGCATGAAATAGGAAGCACTTACCCTGCTTTCTGCTCTATTTAGTCTGACAAGATCCACATGAAGGACATACTCCTGGTCAGCATGTACTGATGTAAAGTCTTCATTTTTACGTACACCACCTGGTTGTAAGTAAGCAATACACAAATTTGATTGGCTTGTATGCTCTTACATCTATAAATTCATCTTTGGCTAACACACACACCAGAACTAAACACATAAATGGACTATGTATCAGTTGAATCAATGATGTCTATTTACTTATTAGAATGAAATACACTGTTTGGCTATATGACCTATGAAGCATATTAATTTTCCCTTGCACCTAAGGAGTTTACATTTAAAAAAAATATCCAATTCAACTTGTTGTCACGTGATAAATATTTCTTTACACAGGTATACATAACATTCATTATCTAACTTAAAAAAAAAACCAGTCACACAAATTTTTTAAAACATGGTTTCAAACTGTTGTGACAGTGACAATTCTTGCATGGTTTCATTGCCATAAAATAAGTACTATAGTAAACTAATTCTATCTTTCTAATAAAGGTAATTATCCCCCCCCCCCCCCCCCCCCCGAAAAAGAACTGTTTCTGGTCAGTGTGAAATACCCTCGCGCCGGTCTTTTTTTTTTTGCTGAGCCCACACAGTCTGCAGATCCAGGGGGAGACAGAAATAGCCCTCCCTACTTCAGTGAAGACAACTGCAGAGCCAATTATGAACCAGCAAATGACATCTGCCCTACATGTGCACACTTGCTATAAAGTACTAAATAAAAAATAACAGTAACTGTCATAAATAGTACACTGAGTGACAGGTTTGTTGAGAATAATAAAAAAATGCATGTCGTCACACCACTTTGGACAAAATGTCCTCAACAGAAACAATTTTTTTTTTGACCTATCAAGATATCTTTTTTTGTTGTTGTTAATTTAGAGATATCCTTACTTTGTAATGCTGTATGTAAGGGTTTATCTTGCTGTCCTTCAGAATCTGACCACCATCCTGATAAGTGTATCCTTACATCCATTCTTGGTAACTTACATACCACTTCCCAAATCTGAAGAAAAAAATCAGTAATTTACAGGAGATTTTGTCTTAGCTTGCAAATTCTATTGAAAAATGTATCAAGATCAGTGAGACTGATCTCAAGATTTCATGTCGAGATAGACAATAAAGATAACACACAGACATCCCTGTACAGTGTCTGCTCTGTAGACACAGTAAAGATAACACACAGACATCCCATGTACAGTGTCTGCTCTGTAGACACAATAGAGATAACACACAGATATCCTGTGTACAGTGTCTGCTCTGTAGACACAATAGGGATAACACACAGATATCCTGTGTACAGTGTCTGCTCTGTAGACACAATAAAGATAACACACAGACATCCCTGTATAGTGTCTGCTCTGTAGACACAATTGAGATAACAAACAAACATCCCTTACACTGTGTCTGCTCTGTGTTTGATACATATGTATTTCGTTTTTGTTATCATTAACAAAATACAGATTTTATGCAAGTTTACCCAGACCCCCGCCCCCACCTGTTTCAAAATTTCTAGTACCAAAATTACTATGTGTACAAAGGTACAGAAATATATGCAAGTTTTACCAGATTTCCCCTCTGTTATCAAGTTCCTGACAAAATCATGCTACAAAATCATGCTACAAATTAAGTTATTGCAATCTATGCAGCAAGTTTTATAATATTTCTCTCTGCTTTACTGGGGTTGCCAAACCATAGCAAAATCACCAATCTTGCCGATATTACATATTTAAATACATACAGGTTGATGTATATGTATATTTAGGCAAAAAGAACATTGAGACTACTCACATCAGTAATCTCTCTGTCTGACAAGTCTCTCTCTAGTAATCTTTGTAAGACATGACGTCTGTCTCTGCACACTGCCAGCAACTCTGGAAGACACTCTACCGTTTGGCCTTTGATTGATCTGTCCAATATCATGACAAAGAAAGGTTGAAAATGTCATCATGGTAAGAAGATAAAAAGAGATAACACAATCTTTTCATGTTCAACTATGTACAAATTGGGTAAAAGCAGTGAATGTTTTTACCAAAATAGTCATTGTTGATTTTCACAGTGTAAAATGGTTTGTAAAATATAGCTACTTAATTGTACTTTTTACATTGTGTACATACCAGTAGGTACAATATTTTCAAAACTCCTATTAGTAAATCTTTATTTTCCAAATGTGATAATGATAAGTGCTATACTAGCACAGCCAACTTGTGTGTGTACACATAGACACTCAGAAACACACACATATACACAAACATATGATATATGCATACATGCATACATACACACACACACACACACACACACACATACATACATACATACATACATACATACATACAAGACATGCATACATACATGCATGCATACATACATATATACATACATACAATACATGCATCCATACATACACCCGCATGCATAAACACACATACATACATACATGCACGCATGCATGTACACACACACAGACACACACAGACAGACAGACAGACAGACAGACACACACACACACACACACACATGAATACAAATACACATACAAACCTGAAGCAATGTAAATGATGTTTTTCAATATGTGGTAATGTAAGCAATGTAGATTCTTGGAACCATCTAGACTGTAATATCATCTGTACTAACTGCATAATACGTAATGCAGTTACCAACCACCCTTGGTCTGCTGCTACATCCAGCATGGCCTGTTATACCAAGACAGACAAACAATAGAACTATCAATTGAAATGAAGAGTGCCTTCTATCGCACAACAATGGTATATTAACCTATTGTTGATCAATGGGGTGCCAGACATAAATTATCTTGTCCTTTGTCTGCTGACCTGTAGAATTCTGACAGTTTGGTCTAAAACAAGACTTGGCACCTGAGTGATAGCATGTACTGAGTAGTTAGTACCCTCCATAGCATAAACAAAGGAAATACACCAAGTTAGCTCTAGAGGGCGCTGTCTAAGTATGATTATGTCACTCATCTGATAGCTTGGGCGAGAACAGATTTGTACACGTGTGAAAGTGTGTATCATTGTCCATCGCATAAACAAAATAAATACCCAAGCTGACTCTAGAGGGCGTTATCTAGTTATTATAATGTCACTCACCTGTAGAACTCGGATAGCTTGGTCTAAAACAGACTTGGTATCTGTGTAATAATCAGTACTTGGTAGAGTCAACCTAGTGAAGTAAGCCTGTAGTAGTAGATGTGTCTTAGTATGTGGACTATCATACGAATACTGATTGACTTCCAGGGGTAATTTACCAGCCAATTCTCTGTTAACAAAGAAAGAATAAAAAACAATCAATTCATGAAATATTTGACAAGCAATATTTACTGAAAAATATCAAGGCATAATGAGTTATATAACAGATGTGTGTGATCAAGGTCTGTAGTAGACAGATTGAAATGTTGTATTTGTTTCCAATTTACTGTTCCAACTGTAGCTATATTGTACTGTCCTATCGATTCTTGGAACCATGAACGATATATTCTCCATTAAATAACAGGTGATCATACCTCACACAAGCAAAGATGAATGCATTCAAACAAAAAGTACACCCTGGTGACTCTCTCTCACAACAAAACATGACTATGTCATTGGGTGACAATGACTGTGAGATAAGACATATAACTATCTGGTTATATGGACACCATTTTTCTAATTATGTATACAAAAGTTGTACATTGTTTAGGTTATATATTAAGTGTTATCACTTACTCATTTAGACTGTCTTCATTGTGTCTGACTGGTAATTCAGCATACTCTTTGGCATCCTGTTATGGCAAAAACACAAAACAATTTTATTATATGCAATGTTTGACAATATGTGTGGTGTAATGTGAGATTTCAATAATTACTGGCTAAATTTGGGCTAACATATCTAAACATGCAAGTATCAAAACATTTCAAATTGATTGAGGAAAGCAGCAGTGCTCTATGATTAACTGAGTAACCTATACCATGTATACCCCCAAGGTACACACAGACAGGAAGTAGAGCGACACCATGGCACATTTTGGACCAATAAATTATTAAAATATGTTTATATCAGATTTTATTTTTAGCCAATCACTGCATATTGACATATTCAGTATTCAGTATTCAAGATAAACAAAACATGTACTTCAGACAGACAGACAGACAGACAGACTGACAAACAAACATACATGTATACTTCACAGACAGACAGACAGACTTATTCACATCAGCTCCTTACAACTAGATGAAATGTTATGTGCCAAGATACAAACAACAGTCACAATGTCCTGCTGGATTCTGTAATTTTATTTCAAGTTTACAAAATAGCAAATCTTACAAAACCATACAGTAACATGAAAATCGTAACTACATGATTGAAATAAGTAAGTCTATCACATTGACTGTGAAAAGCAATTCTCGGTACTTGAAATACAATCTTACTGCCTAGCTAGGCGCATCTTATAAATAACAAACATTCAATTTCTTGGTCAACACCATAACTTCCACTCCATGCTCTTCACATGCATTTATACTAAAGGCGCTCTTGAGAATAAGTCGACCTTCTTGTTTTATTTTGACCCTCTAGCATGAGATGAAATGCCATTACAGGTTCTGAGAATGTGGTTATAAAAAATTTGCAGGACAAAACAAAATGGTGGACATGTCCTAGGTGTACTTACTGACAACACTGTTATAAGATCTGGAAGTGATGCATCAGCTGTCAGCCTCTCTTTGAACATCCTAACACTGAGGTGATTCAAGTAATAGTAGGACGAGATTCGACCCAGTGTTTGTGGCTCTATTGTACGGTTGTCCTGTAATAATGAAAGAAATATAACACTGAGGTGGTGTAAGAAATAGTAGGGCAAGATTCGATCCAGTGTTTGTGTATCTGGGGCACATTACTCTGTAGTGGTAAAGGGATAAAGTCATTGTCTGTGTTTTGTAACACACCATTCTGACATATTGATTGAATTAGTCTCCTATATATTGGTACAAATACCAGCAAGCTATAAAGATTGAATTGAGATATGCCAGAAACCTGCAGAAAATTTCAAAATTTTGAACAAATACATGTGTTTAGCAAACAATGAATTGGAGAAATTCAAGTGTTTGCCACATCTCCCTCTTGCCTCACCAACTTCTAAAACAGTATGTTTGGGTGTTTTACATCTAACCAACTTCAAAACTGTATGTTTGTGGCTCTATTGAATGGTTGTTTGTATGTATGTTTTGTGTTTTTAATAAATCTCCTCTTACCTCACCAACTTCTAAACAGTATGAACACTCTAATTCTACCAATGCCTTCTCTACTAGGTTGGACAGGAATGTATTGATACTGTTATGTTCTACGTCTTCTAAGTTGTAGTAGCTGTTGATACAAGACACAGAAATTAAATAAGACAATACAATATGTCGAAAAACACGCTTTTTTGACAACAGTATTCACCAAACTCATTAAGCTCACTTCAGGGTCTCCTGGTTGTTTCAGCTGAATAGACCATTCCAGACTGCGAAAGGGAAATTGAGAATACATAAGTGATGATATCCTCAAATAGGGGGTATCATCACCTCATAGCACCGTTTCCTGAGAGCTTTGTCCCTTGGTATTCTGTAGAAGTGTAAATCAGGAATGTTTTTTGTATTGTTCAGACATCGACGAAAACAGCAGTGCTTTATGATTAACTGAGTAACCTATACCATGTATACCCCCAAGGTACACAAAGACAGGAAGTAGAGCGCCACCATGGCATATTTTTGAAAGGCCTGTATGACTCAGCTGTTGTTGGTGATGTAAATTCAGAAATTTAAACTTGTGACAATAGTCAATATGCCATCATAACTGAACATATTCAGATGCAAAGAACTATGGGATTATTTTACGTTGTGGTTACACCTGATCTTGGGTGATTGGAAGGTTACTTCCCAAAATGCATCATTCAAAATGGTAGGTTTACAAGTTCCTGATTTAATATAAAATTTGTGAAATAATGCAAATCACAGTCCCATTGTGAAATGAAATGTTTAGACACTTGATTATTAACTTTACAAACATTTTACTTACGATGGATTTTGTACCAATCTTCTGAAGAAATACGTCCATGTGATGTAGTCCATTGCATCTTGTTTGGATGTTATTGTCCCGGCAACAATCTCAGCATTCAAATGGTCTGGTAACACCTCAAGTAAGCTACATTGAAAATGGTAAGGAGGTAGGTAAATACAATATCTCTACATTTCAAATATTTTGAACATTTTCTCAAATAATGGTAATTTTCAAATTCAAGAGCAAATATGAACTCATTGTCACTAAAATATGATCTCTTCAATAGCAACAACTGGTTCAAAGAAAAGCAAGTCATGCTTACATTACCAGCATCTAAATTTGTTGGTGAAAGAAATTTACAGAGAATTGAAAACCATATAACCCAGAGATCGTGAGGTGAAAAATGGAAAATCAACTTTCAAACTAGAGCCATAATGTAATATTAGTAGAAAGCAACAACTCTAGATGGCACTATTTAGCTTGTTTGGATTTGAATGCGGTTCACACAAGAATTTCTTGTGGTGTTTTTATATCACTCGCTGTCACTAGAGAGTGCTATTCAGTTTCTGTCATCTGATGTAAAAGGATTACCACTAGAGGGGGCTATTCAACTTACTTGGATTCTACAGGGAATGGTTCATACAAGAACTTCTTGTAAAAGTGTTTTTTGATGTCATGGACTAGGATAACAGCTTTGCCTTGGTCGTCAAACTGTGGACGACCAGCACGACCCATCATCTGAAGTACATCTAGAAAGAATAAAATACAACATAATATAATCACAGAGACAAAATGAAATAACGACAGGTCTGCCATAGGCATGTCCCACCAGGCCTGCTACTTGCCTGTCAGATCAAGCCTGCCACAGACATGTTCAGTCAGGCTTGCTACAGGCCCAAACCCATATGCATTGTACAGGCCATGTTGGTCATACATGTACTAGGCCTGCCACAGCCCTGTTTCAGACTTTATACATTTTAACTGTGTAAAGGGTTGAGTACCAGATTAAGGATTTGTTAACTAGCATTTCTCATTACAAATATTTATGTTGATATGGTGCTCTAAGTATTGGACAAACGTCATTCAAGATTCAAAGGTTAGAGTCCAGTCTCTTGCATCTTTTTTAAGTCAACTTTCAAACTTTAAGAATATTCTCCTCTTCCACTTTGGCCTCAGAAAAAAAAAAGTGGACACAGAGAAACTGTGTATTACTCAAAGATTCCGTCTAAGTTTCTTTACCTGTTATGGGGAAGTCTACGTATCTCCTAGTCTTGCCATCAAAATACTCTGTTCCCTTGACAACCACCAGATGAGCAGGAAAATTGACACCCCATGCAAGAGTACTGGTTGCTATCAACACCTACAATAAAAACATAATTGTAATATGTATGCATGTAACAGGATAACTTGAAATACTTGAATGAGGGAATGTAATTTTTCACACAAACACATTTGGCATTTACAACTACATGTACACTCTTGCTTTATTCAGAGTAAAATAGTTCCATTTTATAATACTTTTTGTGGGTTATACCTGAATTTTCTGGTTGACAAAGAGTTCTTCTACTGATTTTCTATCCCTTTCATGTAAACCAGCGTGATGTATACCAATACCAAATGCCAAGGTTAGTTTCAGATTACTGTCACGAATTCCACCAATCACATTCTCTATCTGTAAAAGATCAAACATTCACTGCATTACATTCTGACCACTGGTGGCGCTCTACTATGTACTGCATCACTGAAGCAATTATATACATTTATTCATTCAATATTTTATTACTTTATGATAGCTCACAGGGAAATTTGTCTTGCAACAACACGGATACCCCCTCGCAAACAACTGGGTATCACTACTCCCTAAAAACTGGATATCACTACTCCCTAACAGCTTGAACTGGGTATCACTTCTCCCTAACTATGGGGTATCACTACTCCCTAACAACTGAGTATTACTACTCCCGAACAACTGAGTACCATTACTCCCCTCACAACTGGGTATCACTACTCCCTCACAACTGGGTATCACTACTCCCTCACAACTGGGTATCACTACTCCCTAACAACTGGGTATCACTACTCTCAAACAACTGGGTATCACTACTCCCTAACAACTGGGTATCACTACTCCCTAACAACTGGGTATCACTACTCTCAAACAACTGGGTATCACTACTCCCTAACAACTGGGTATCAGTACCTCTACTTCTGGCATATGTAACCATTGTTGAAGACAAATCTTCACAGAAGACACACATGTATCCCTATCTACTTCCAACATATTTTACCGTCGTTTATGACATACATCCATAGATGACATCCCCCCTCCCCCAAATTGTATATCACCTACCTCTGGTTCTGGCATATGTAACCATTGTTTAGGGTTGTCAGCTGCAGCAAGGAATGCAATCAGATCCAATGCTGTCAATCTGGTCTGACGTCTAGATGATACAAATATCAACACTGGTTTGACTGGAGAGTGGGTCTGTATAGCTGTAGTAGAAAATATGAAAATGAAACAAATATAATTTTAAATCAACTAATTCTTAAATATTTTTTTTTCTGCTGGGTGGAAAGCTAGATGATGGAAATAGCATATTTTTACAATTAGATTAAAGTTTATGAATAAAGGAATGGTTTGACATACAGGTTTGATACATTTGTACTTTTCAGAATAGAATTATAGTAAATTGTTACAATTTTTTTTTTGCATCGAAAGAATACTAGCTCACTTCAGGATACACTCTTGTAAGGTTCTGACTGAAATTTTAGGTCAGAGGTCATGGGGTCAAAGGTTGGCACATTTATTAATTGACCAATGGGTCAACAGATCAAACAATGTTGATAGATTAATGAGCAGTTGGAAATCTATGACAGTGATTCCACGATAGTGACAGCAGTGCTCCTGGCGAGATGTTTCTTTCTGGCTAAAATGGGCTGCCTCAGTTATGGATTGGGCATCCCAAAGCAGCAAGGCTAAGCTGGGATAAATGATCTGGCCAAAGACTGGGCCCAGAGTGAATGATCTGGCCAGAGACTGGGTTGAATGATTTGACCAGAGACTGGGTTGAATGATCTGACCAGAGACTGGGGTGAATGTTCTGGCCAGAGACCCTGCCTTGTTTAGAGTGGATAGTCTATATACGTTTTAATTCAATACCATACCCCTGGAATAAATCATTTGATAATAAGTCTTAACAGGTGGTGAATTCAGCAAATAAACATCACCAAGTCTTGAATGACTACTTCAACTCTACCTTACCTTGAAATGTTGGTTTGTTCATAGTGGCCATACGAGGGCAGTAGTGTTTACCAGGAAATCCATTGATGTGGACTTCTAGTGGAACTGGTCTGACTGATGGTCTGAAGTTAAACATTCCAACCTGATAAGAATTGAAACATTCAGATTATCAAATGAATCTCATTCTAACATTAAAATAATTCAGACAAAAGTTACATATACTACAACCTTGGCCTATTATTTAGATCTCTAGAAATAGTTGAGGATTATGTGACAAACTTGGTTTCGAATTAACATCTTAAGATATTCATCGATTCAAGAATCAACCAGCTTGCAGAGCTTTGCGATAGCAGTTGTTTCAGATGGTGTTCACTCAAATTTGCATAACAAAGGTGCTCATCTAGTAAATAGTAAATTCTTCTGAAGGACCCAGCTGTGGCAATGAGTAATGAATCACTTCAAGAGTGGGGTGGTGTAACAGTTACAAATTGTATCTTAATGTGCTCACCTTGTTAATAACTAAGCAGTCTGCAAGATCTCTAGCTGACAATTGCTTAGTATATAATTATCAATTTGTTTAAAATTTGCATATTAAAGTGCTCACCTGGTCAATAGCCAACCAATCTGCAAGATCTCTAGCATTAGCCAATGCTGTTGATAGACCAACAACTCTCAATGTCTTCTCAGTGTGAGAGGAAATGAAGTTAGTTCTTGAGACAATGACCTCTAAGACAGGACCTCTATCATCACCTGTTATACAAAATAATGATAGATTATTAAAAATATATTGTCTAATTTGGAACACCATTTTTATCAAAATAAAGTCTTTTATAGAAATTCATATTCATGCGGATTGCTAAAGTTGAAAAAAAAAAAAAGTTCTTTCTGAGCCAAACAGTAGTATAACCCTATGCCATGTGAGAGCCAGTGTGGCATACTTTGGGGTATTTGCATGAGCACTTACAGTGTTCTCTGCAGTTGTCCTTTCTCAAGCATGAGAGTGAAAGTGCAGCAGAAAACACTACAAGCATGAGTGCAAATAACCCTTAGTACCAACACTGGAACTCATGTGCCTTGGGGTTTTGTTAGTATTACATATCATGTTTATCCAAAACAGCAAAGATTTGTAAAAATGATACTTTGGGAAAGTTTGCTATCATGTACTTTAATGTGCAATGAACAATCATATCCTTATTTGTATACAATTTGCATGCAGGTATGCAATAATATGTTTGGTATTACACTGTAGTACAAGTACCACTAGTATGCACATCAGTGCAAGTAATCTCTGGTACATATATAATAAGTCCTTGTTATTCACTATGTTGGCTTGGTATAAAATAAAGTAAATTCTGATTTTGATTCTGAAATACAGGCATTTTGTTTTTTTAAACTATTATTAGTATACCTTGAACTTGAAGTTGGATTTTCATAAATAATGACTGGGAGTGGCAAAAAAAAAAGAGGAAAAAAAACAAGTGTTTGTTTTTCAAATTTCATAAAAGTATAATCTGTTATCTTACCCAGTAAATGAATTTCATCAATCACCAATAGAGATACTTCTTTGACATAACTTCTATTTTGCCAGCTTCTACTAATACCATCCCATTTCTCTGGTGTAGTCACAATAATGTCTGCTGCTGATATAGCACGTATATCCGGTGTAACATCACCTGTCAACTCTATCACTCTAAAAAGTACAAAAAACAAAGGTTTATACCATCTGACTAATCAAGGGATTTCTATTATGTATATATATACACCGGTATATTCTAAAGACTTGAACACACTCAACTCATTTTCATGCATGTAGCCACTCTGATTAAAATCTGATGTAGTGTACACATTGCGATTGGCTGTTACGTTTACTGTTGTTTGTTCTTTTGTTCACACAAGTTACATACATCTGACACAATACCATTGGTTTTCCTAAACCCAATCTTGTACTTACAAGTAGCCAACCAGAATCCGTCATACAATATAACACTCAACATTCCAAATTGATAGAAAGAGAACCACCAAACAATAATAATATCATCATTGCCTGCACTATGTGCTCATGCTCTTTTCGAAGAGAGAGCTCTGAAGTACTGTACCCATATGTTCTGGCGTATTACACATTTTCATTGGTTGAGTGAATTCACTCAGCGGTCTCACATGGCTTGGGAAAACCTATGGTATTGTGTCAGATGTACATGTACGTAACGAGTGCTCAGAAAAGAACAAACGACAATAAACATAACAGCCAAAAAGAAGTCATGATGTGTTCACTTCATAGATGGGCAAGTAGCATGCCAAACCTGACCAGAACATATACATTAACCTGCACAGTACTGACCAATCAGAAAAATCCATTTTGCATTTGTCGAGCAAAAATCAGCATTATTTTGAACACATTACAGTTTAATACATTCAAGACATTCTGACACAACCAGCTGACAATGGAATCCCACATACTGAATTACTATACTGCTGTTGCTAGGAGTGAAAGACATCTCTAGTACCCTTTACATAACAGAGGATTATTTTTCCATATTCAAATTTTCATAAAGAATATGATTAGTTTATAAAGATTAGCTATTTTAGATATGTGCAGATAGTCAATTTTCTCTCTCCCTCTCATCCTTATCTTTCCCCTCTTACATAAAATACTTACTTCTTTCCAATCCTATTCTCAATTCTAACCTTCCAGTCGTCAATTCTTTCTCTGACCAATGCCTTTAATGGTGCTATGTACACACACTGTAATAAACACAAATATCACTGATCATATGAGACACATACAAATCCAACTCTATAATTCAAATTTCAAAAAAGCTCTGACAGAAACAGACATGCTCGTTAGTCACTTGTATTGTGAAGTATTACTGTAATAGGCCAAGCATTGTGACTACCTGTTACACCCACACACACCCACTCCTCCCTACACCCAAATAAGTCTCTCATAGGCACTAGAAACCAGACAGACAGACATAAATACCCACACATAATGAAAGTCAATAACAGAACTAGAAAACAAAGATGCACACACACAATGTAATTCACTGTACATAACAGACATGCACATAGCAAGCACACACACACACACACACACACACACAGACGCATGCATGCACGCACACACATGCACATACAGACTGACAGACAGACAGACACACACACACACACACACAAACACACACACACACACACACACACACAGACACACTTCATTGTCAACACATCAACCACTACAATGGTAAAACAGTGACAGAATCATAACATATAACAATGTACAATACATTTAGTTACCTTTGTCTTTGGGTAGACATTGAACACTCTAAACATAGCTAACTCAGCAGCCACTGTTTTACCAGAACCTGTAGGTGCCCCTAGTAACACATTATAATCAGTATGGTATAGAGTATGGAAAATCTGGGTCTGTAAAATATTGAAAACTTTGGATTAGGAAAAACATGGATTTGTCATGTTTCAATGGCCAATGTGATAGTGTACATGTACACGTACACATGATAAAGTAAAAACAAATATTATTGTTCTGTTTTTGTATAAAATAAACTTAGAAATCATTGCAAACTTACAACATGATCCTTTTACAGTACATCAGTGTCAACAAACAAACCAACAACATTTTCACTTTTCGAGGATTTTCAAATTTACATACTTGTCAGTCTTACCCAATACCTTATAAGTTCAAAACATCTTGAACTATGGGATGTTAAAGTCACACATTATTCCATAAGAATGATTTCCATTGGTTTTCACAATAAGAGAGATCACATGCATCACAAACTGACCAATGAGATGTAACCTTACAGAGTATTGTAAGAGATATTTCAAAGACTAACCTGTACAGGATTGAAGTGAGTAAACTTGTACATAGATTCATATTCTGGTATTCCTAATGCACTCACTGGTAATGGTTGTAAATTCAGTAATTCTGTCAAAGAAAAAATATGTAGAATATCAGTTATCTGTCATTGTTCACGCCACAGTCAATGTCTAGTGTTTTGGAAAAGCAGTTACTGTATTGTTTCCGTGTAAGTATTTTCTTTGATGCTGGCAAAATATTTTATTTTTTCAAGATTTGTAATTTTAATCTCGGTGGAAAAGAACGAATTCATAGCAATGCAATTAATGTTCAGTATCTCATATTGCCAATATATGTCTTAATCTGGTATCACATGAAGGCAACTATGCCCAAATATGGTGCAACATAGTGATAGTTATATCCAAATATGGTATTATTATATTAAGGCAACTATATCCAAATATGGTATTATCACATAAAAGGTAACTATATGTCCCAATATGGTAGCACATAATGACAGATATGTCCAAATACATGTATGGTAGCACATAATGAAAAGTATGTCCAAATATGGTAGCACATAATGACAAGTATGTCCAAATATGGTAGCACATAATGACAAGTATGTCCAAATATGGTAGCACATAATGACAAGTATGTCCAAATATGGTACAAAGTCTAATGAAGTTTGAAGTAACATTTCTGTCTGCTACAATTTCACACCTTATTTATATATATAGAACTAATCACATTATATCTAGGAAATAGGATTGGAATTTATCTTGATTCCTTTCTGCTATGCTTTGTCCTCAAAAATCATTTTAAAAAATGAAAAGTTTGCTGTGAGCTCATTATGTACATGTATGTTCAAAGACACATCACACAGAAATACATGTACTACAGTAGAAAAAAAACATTCAATTCAAATAAAGTTTAGCAACTGCAGTGTCAGACACGTCTACTGACCAGTATGAGGTGGATGTTTCTCTGGTAGAATCAGATGCTGGAATGATATTGCACATACACATGAAGCACCAATCCATCTATCCGATATAGCCCTGACATAGTACTGGCTGGGAAGTGGTTCAAAGATTGGAATTGTGAAAACTAACTCCTGAGGTTCTCTGGCTATCACCTGATTATGAAAAATAACACAATATGGTTAGAAGAAATTGAGGTTTAAAGATCAATGTGGTAAAAAACATACTCATAATCTTTGAGAAGGTGTATTAAATACAATGTGTATCTTTCACCTTGCATACAAACTACCAACTTTGTATGCTGTTTGTCACATAGTGATTTAGTGAGATATGCATTGGTGCATGTTGCCATCTTGTTTAGAAGTTGTAGCAAGTAACAAAATCAGAAATCAAATATGGCTGCCACGAATGGCAGAGATACTTATATATGTGTACGAGCTTGGACTTGTAAGAGGGAAGTGTGACCCACAGCATGAAAAATTGAAACTCAAGCTTTTGTGCTGATGTGAAATAGAAATGCTAGAAACTACAGACAAATGTTTCCCTTCATTGCCTTAGTGAAAGTACACTTTGGTGGTGAAAGATTAACAAGAAGTGTGTTCTCAATGTTGAACTTTCACCCCTTTATATTGCTAAATGTCACTAGAGGGCACTATTCACCCAACTTTCATTCCTATGCGACTATATATCACTAGAGGGTGCTATTCATTCAAAGGGTCTGTTGACGTCTACTGACCTGCTTCTTGTGCATAAGGAAGTATTCAGAATGGTAAATATGGTTGTTGTCTGGATCTTCTACCCAGATCCACCAGGGTTCTGTGGTGCCACCATGGATACGATCATTCCACTCAAATTCAGGTGTCACTGTCAGACGCACTCGTAGAACAGTACGTGTGATTGGTTGAATGTTGGCATCCAATGAGATGGTAGGAAACTGTCGTACACACTGTTTGACTTTGCTTCCCATACGTACATGATGTATCATGTGACCTGTAATGGATAACCCATAGTTCATTTCAATTCAAGTCCTTATGGGGATCACATACATATATATTATTATATATTTTTCACCAAATTAAATTTCATCAAAAAAGGTACTGTGTCAAGTCATTCTTTGTGGCATACTGACATCAATCAACCACGGTAGGACAGCATCTCTGATAACTATAACACATTCAAATCAGTCCTGCAAAATTTTTAGGTTTACCAACCATGAACAAACGGTTCAACAAACATTTCAGTTTGTAGTAAAGACACACTTTGTGTTCTCTTTACACATGTACATCTTAAACTTTTGTTTACATTCAGTGTTTACATGATCTTATAGTGTGATCACATTTTGTATATCCAAAGTCAATGCACTGCCATTGCTTATTGAATTTTCATGTATTCTACAAGTATAACATGCTACAATAATAATTTTCTTGTTAAGTTTGTATCTCTCTTAGCTTGACAAAAAAGGCATATCGCTGCCAAACTTGTAGTGATTTCTGACAACAGTATATCACATCATATCGTACATACCTATTTCATCTGCTTTCATTTCTCTTAGTCTGTCGACAGTCAATTTCCTAGCTTCTAGTTTATGGTAGATGTCATTAGATAGATTAGTAAACTGTCTGAGTGGGTTCTCAAATCCCCATAGTCTTTTATCTACTGTTTTACTCAATTCCAGTGCCTTAGCTGCCATTACAGGCCATCCTCGTCGGACAGCGATATCAAACAAAGCTCGAATTATACGACCAGAATTCTGTAAGAAACCACAACACAAGTTGAGAATGAGAATTAAAGTTTTATCATTATTTAAGGAAACTTAAAAAATTGATAATATTTTATGTTTAAGTTTGCTGAACGGTGCGCATACAATGATACCAATGAGAAGTCTATACATTAGTACCTACTATCTACCAAAGATTACTTGCACCGCTGTGTGTGCATACTAGTGGTATTTGCACTGCAGTGCAATAACAAAAACATTATTGCATACCTGTATGCAAATGATATGCAAATGAGGACACTATTGTTCGTTCTACACAAAAGTGTGTGATTGCATAGTGTCATTTTTATGGAAATTTGTTGTTTTGGATAAACCTATGTAATAATAACAGAACCCTATGCAGAGCGAGGGCCAGTGTGGGTACTCGGGGGTATCTGCACTCCTGCTTGCAGTGTTTTCTGTTGCACTTTATGCTTGTAAAAGTACTGCCACAGAGCTAGAGAATACTGCAAGCACTCATGTAAATACTTGCACTTGTGTGTCATGGGGTTCTGTCATAGTATGTATCCAACCTTCCTTCAGACCAGTGAAACTTTCTGCCTGTGCTAATTCGGTGTCAGAGACCAGTGAGAAATTGTTCGTTTAACTGAGCTAAATATGCAGTGTCTGAAACAAGTGAGAAACTTCTGCCTACCTGTGCTACATAGGAAGAGTCTGAGACCAGCGAGAAACTTTCTATTCTCATCTTTGATATGTAGGTCTGCAGTAAGATGTTAACTTTTCCATATCCATTCTCCACACCTCCTGCAGCTGGCATCACACAACTTTCTTCCTGATGTCTTTCAAGTTCACTCAATTCATCATCTCGGACCTAGAGTATCAAAATAATTATTTAACTCCATCAGAGATAAATCAGATTAGAAGAATCAATGGATATTCAAACTTGGCTTAAAGGACATTGATCTTCTCTCTGATATGTGATTCATGCAACATTATGGAATGCAGACAAATAACTGTTGAACACCAGGGTTGCAATTCTAGGTCATTTCTTTATTTATTTACTTTATTTATCCTCGGTAGCTCCTTAAGTAGCCAGTACTTCTTTCCAAGGAGGCCGAGACAGGTTCTCGTATTAGTATTATCTTATAAGTGGAACCATAATGATTAAATAGGATTACTCTTTTGTTGATTTGTCACTAAGCCCTGTCCATATTAGATCTGGATCCAATCTGAATTAAACTGATCCAGATCACTTTAATCCTCATTGAATCCACTTTTCGTCTACACTAAAAATTGAAAGGTGGATTCGATTTGAATTACATAAGTGCACCTGTCTACACATGTACCAGCTTTGATTTGGATCAATTATTATCAAACTAATTCACTCGACTACGCGCCTGTCCACACCAGGCCTAACTTGATTGCGATCTGATTTGAATTACTTTGATCTGGATGGAAATCACTACCCAGAGTAGGCTTTGATCTGCATCAGTTAGTTTGAATTAGATAGGAATTAACCACAGGTATGGACAGGTAAATTGAATTTGATCTGGATCAGATTTTATAGTATGGACAGACTTACTGTGTCCATATTGTTGTTGTTGAACATTTCACTTCCATAATGTTCTTGATTTACTCGGGTAGTAATTTTCCAATTTGCCTTCATATTTGGCGTAAATATGTACTTGACATAAATGTGTGAGAAAAATTTCAAAAACTGAAAATACCTTTATTTGGTCAAATTCCTGGGCTTTTGAAATCATACCAAAGATATCAGATTCAGTCATGTGTTCTTTGAAGAGTTCATTGAAAATCTCAATGGTGTCACATTTGATGTAAAAATGACTAGCTGTCCTTCCAAGATCTGTGGCATGTAGATATCCAGTTCTTTCATCAAATCTAACCATGCGACATTTATCCAGGGCTTTAGCTGCTATGGTAATCAAGTCTGTACGATGCTTCTCTAGACCTGGATCCTCCTGTTGACAGATGGTGGGAGAAGTGCTGTTAGACATTCAATCAAAGCAACTTTGAATCTCTATCTATATAATGAGCATTCAAACTTGGAACAAAAACAGTGGGCATTCAAACTTGGTACGAAAGTCATTGAACCTCTTTCTGTACAATGAGCATTCAAACTTGGCACAAAAACACATTGGGCATTCATACTTGGTACAAAAGTCATTGAACCTCTTTCTGTACAATGAGCATTCAAACTTGGCACAAAAACACATTGGGCATTCATACTTGGTACAAAAGTCATTGAACCTCTTTCTGTACAATGAGCATTCAAACTTGGCACAAAAACACATTGGGCATTCATACTTGGTACAAAAGTCATTGAACCTCTTTCTGTACAATGAACATTCAAACTTGGCACAAAAATAGTTAACTTCTTTCTGTACATTAGACAATAAAACTCAGACTTCTACATTTTGTAGGTGTCTGATGTTAGAATTGTTTCAGGAAACATATCATATGTGTCCTATACTAAATCATGATGGTTTAAGGAGACATCCAGGGTATGTTGTTCACATGAAAACACCCTAACTTGTACCAGAGGTAAGAACAACAAGACAATTATATGTCCAAAAGGCATGTAAATGCAGTAAAATGTTTCATTTGTATCTTTCTCCTTCTGTGCTTTCATACCTACCTGTGCTGATTTATAGTTGATACCATACACCAATGGATTAATTCTCATTCTAACATACAGATATGTATACTTCAACCATTGCACTGCTTCTTCTATGTTAGTAACTGTACCTAGAGACACCTGAAAAGATGAAAACAAAAATCAAACATAAAACACTTGAGAGATGTATGTTGCTTGTGAGCTTGACTTTCAAGGGGTCTCCATTCTATTCATCTCTACTTTTGTTTTGAGCCTTGAAAGTATTGAAGGCATTCACATGTATGTAATACACCCTTCCAGGGCCAATAAATGCCCTTGTCTTGTAGCTTATTGACCAATCAGAAAGGTTCTTTTATACATCCATGTTGGAGAAGTCTAAACACCAGTATAATAACTATAGAAACAGCCTTCTTTAGTGGTCATGGTTTCAATCCCTTTTTCCTACAGCTAGCTATGCCAGCCAATTTTAATCCTGTGATTCCTGTCCTGACCAAAGCTAAACTAATTAATGAATCACTACTTGCACAATAAGGGAGTTAAAATGGTATCAGACTGTTGAAGATCTGTCCAACTATAGAGAATGTATACTTCATGGGGAGGACAGCAGTTTTACATTTTATTTGTTATCCACTGGCATTTTATTCATAGAAATAAAAGGTTTTTAAATTCAACTTCATTGGGAGCAAGTTTCTTGTCATTTTATATTGAACTCGTAAGATGGTAAGATAATAACTTCTTACCTCTGCATTCAGGTTGTCAGACAGTGTACGTGTAAACTGACTTTCTATAGGATTCTGTCTAGTTAAGAGTTGCAAGTAATGACTAAGTTTATCATGAGTTGTAATGATAGTACCCTGACCATAAGTATCATACTGTGGACGTCCAGCACGACCAAATATCTGCATTACATCTAGTATACCAAGGTCTACAAAGGTACCTTTGTGTGCATCATAGAGTTGAGTACCCTGTGAAAGATAGATAGGAGTGAAACAAATTATTTTTTTGGGAACATTTTTTTTTATCAAGAGAAAAAGTGTATTACGATACTATTAGGTGAATAATACGTACATTGTACATACGTACATACAAATGCATACATGCGTATGTGCATATGTATGTACATGTACAAACAAATGTGTGCATATGATATACATAAGTACGTACGTACGTACGTACGTACGTACATACGTACATACATACATACATACATCATGTGTGTGTATACATTAACATACATACATACATACATACATACATACGCATGCATGCGCACGCACACACATACGCACACACATACATACACATGTATTACGTGACTACATATTGAACACAAAAAATACTCACACATACATGCACACACACATACACATACAAACATGTATTGGGTTGCCATGGATACAATATGTACCTTAATAATGACTGCATGTGCTGGCAAGTTGACACCCCAAGCTAGAGTAGCTGTGCACACAAGAACTTTTATGATACCATCAGAAAACATCCTTTCTACCAGATTCCTGTCTTGTCTCAACATTCCGGCATGGTGAATGGAAAAACCATCTGGGAATAATTCCCGCATCTGTTTATTAGGTGACTTTAGGACCTGAAAATAAAGTGGATGTTGAAAATTTTTTTGAATATATATTTTCTGAAGAATGAAAGACAGAAATGACAACTGGGACCAGATCTATGCAATGTAAAATTGTTGTTACTGGGAAAGATCTCAGACACAATTCCTCACTGCTTTCACTCTGTGAACTTTTCTATGGAAACTGTACACTGTAACCCTACACAACGGTAAAGATTCAGTATATTTGTAGTATATTTATCAACATTTAACATAGAGAAAGTGCTTTACTTCAGTGTTACTCGTTTATTAATATTAGTACAGATCATTGAAAATCCACACTGCATTTGGAATAAAGGAAAATTTATCATGCCAGTTAGACCTGCAAGTTGGGAATACCTGAAATGTATTTCAGACAAACGTGTCATATTCAGGTGAAAAAATGTGATTCTGAAATGGCTAAAATAGTGTGTACTCTCCTCTGGACTTGTTCAATATGTTTCCAGTAATCAAAACAAGTAACTGAAGTATGAGATTTGAATGAAATTAGTCTAATGTTTCTGTACCTGTTTCTCAATCAGACCATACTGTGATGTCTGTTTGGCAGCAAATAATCCTGAATCTCCAGAATTCTTAGCAATCTCTCTTAAATTCATGGCAGTCCGAACGGTAGCATTCCTAGCATGCACAAACACCATCACCTGCCAAAGTAAGTATGTAACCATTAACGATGTCATGTAATAATACTAACAATATCATTCATAACATAAAAATAATGTTAGATTACATGACTATACAAAAGAATAAACCAGGATGAACGTTGGTGGCGCTCTACTAACAAACCAATACACACGATCCATAGTTAATCTTCATATCTGATACACAAAGACTGTTTATTTAGAATGAAAATGTACACTTTGAAGATTCATAACAACAAATTAAAACAATGCAAAGGAGGTGTCTTTGTAACTACTTGTCACTTATAAAGATCTTCTGCTTAGGTGTTCATATTTGAAGAGTTACACAATGCACTAAAACACAACTGTGTCAAAAATGAATTTTTGTTGAAAAGGTACAAAAGAAATTTAAAAAAATTCATTTTTAGGAAATGAAAACATGTTTTCCGGCTTTCTGAATGTTTGTTACATATATGCAACATCAAAATCAGTGATTATAATGAAATAATTCCAGCACGAATATTTTAGCTGTAAATATATTAGTGTGACATTATCCATACCTGGTGTCCCCGTTCAACCATTTCAATCACTTTATCATAACAGACTTGGTCCATGTCTTGTAGTTGCTGCATACGATTTGTGGTCTTAACACCAATAAATGTCTGACCCAGTGGGACAGGTCGGAAACGCCCATCAAAGTAGAACAAACCAAGGTAGGGGTTGACGTTTAGAAAGTTGGCAACATCTAAATAGTTTGGTAAAGTAGCAGACAGTCCTATGATACGAATCATACTCTGAGAGGATTCAACCTGGAATTGATGAAAAGAAATGTCAATATAGCTGTCATTCATTAATTTGCATATGTCCTTATTTGGTAGTGAAGGATCAGTGTAGAGTCACACTTATTGTATGCAATACCACTCACTAAAAACACAAGATTAAAATTGATATATGAAGAGTGCTAAGGTGATTTCTTACATTTCAGAATTATCATTATCAGTCATCAGATCTAATTAAATTGAACTTTGGAATGAGAAAAATTGTTTCTTTTGTACTTCACGAATCCTTGAAAGTTCACACAGAATTGGAGCATCCGCCACTGTCAATATACTGCTCACATGACCTGACATTTACAAATTTATCTATCTTTTCATTTTCCAGTGAAGAATTTTCAGAGCAGATTGCAAGTTCTAGAACCTTCCAAGAGTTGTTTGAAAATTCTGGTATGTTCAGAGACTTTGCAAAAGAGGTTTGGTAATTCCACAATGTTCAAAAACTTTTCAGTTGTTTGAAAATTCCGAAACACATTTTTCATGAGGAACACATGAAACCTACATGTAGTATTGATTATAGTGACTATTACCTGTCTCAGAGTCCTTGCAACTAAACTTTCAATAACAGCACCTCTGTCTTCATGTAGTAGATGTACTTCATCTATAATCAATAACTTAACAATCTGTGTCAGTGCTACGTCGCCAGTACTCTTACGTGTTACTACATCCCACTTCTCTGGAGTTGTAACAAGCATCTGAAAAAAAAAGACAGTCATAATATGACTCCGGTAATCCAACCTCCGGTTTACTAAGATAGGTGCAAACTAAATCTACTGTTCTTCAATGTGGTAGATTACACGACTGGGTGATAGCAGTTCCTCTGTTGTGCGATTCTAATCACCCAGTGATCAAGATAGTGTAAACATTAGAAGTCCCAAAACAGTAAACTGCAAGTTCATGGAACTCTCAATAAAACTCTGTGGATGTATGCCTCCGTACTAAGACTATAATTAAACCAACGTCCATGCAATAGCTTATCACTGACACTGTATCAACATGTTGGGATAATAATTTTAGTTTGTGGCTATCTCAGAAAACTGCAGGTTCAATTACCAGAGTAATATGTAAAACTTTCACCCAACATAAGATGCAGCTGTGAAAATCAAAATTTGAAACTTTTACTGTAACAGTAATAGTTACTTTGATAAGGCAATAAGTATATCATATTACCTGTGTCCTTTGAATTTCAGCTTTGGTTAGCTGCATATCTCCAGTCAATTCTCTAACACTGACACCCAGTGGTGCAAGACGTCCTCCAAAGTTCCTCACCATCTCAGCGGCTAAGGCTTTCATAGGAGCCACATATACAATCTGTACAAAGGGAAACATAGTTGGTATGATATTTATATTTCTAGACGGTACAAAATATTTGAGATTTACAGGGTGTAAAGTAACTTTCATTTATGGTAGTACCATCATTCTTGATTGCTCTTCTCTCCCTATACACAGAAATGGGCTGATCTATACATAAAGACCAAACCAAAAACTTGTAATTTATAGGGTGTACCGGTAATGTAGATTTACAGGGTGTAAAGTGACCTGTCTTGTACTATCATCCTTGACTGCTCTTCTTTCTTGTACACATAAATCATTTAATTTTCACATCAATGTCTCATCATCTTTTATGCTTCTCAAAACCTATTAGATGTAGTAACTGTCTCAAACCATCATTTTTATCACCCTTCTCTCCCTATACAAACAAATGGTTTAGTCCTTTACATCAGGACCAAACTAAAAACTTGAGATTTATAGGGGTGTTGTGGCTACTTACTTTGAATTCATCTTTCTTGATGACACCTTGTTGTATGTGTTGTTTGAGTTCATGTAGGATAGTCAACATAGCAATGTTAGTTTTACCAGCACCAGTTGGAGCAGATATCAGTAAGTTTTCATTGGTATAGTAAGCAGTCTCAAACACAACAGACTGGATTCTATTCAAAGCCTTCATTCCCTTGAAAGCTAACTGACCCATCTGTAAGACAGAGGACAGAGTAAAAATGAGACAACATTGTTAGTATCATGCGACAGTGAAATTTTGCTTTGGCTTGGTCATGTGACGATTCCACATTTGGTTATTATCATTATTAGTCTCATTTTACATCCATATTTGGTCATATTATTGTCATGTGACAAGTCATAATTTGGTCAAACCATTGTGACTAGTCCAGTTGGTCAGTAGTCTCACTTTGCATCCATATTTGGTCATGCACTTATCCTGTGATGTGTCCAAATTTGGTCATACATCGTGACTTGTCCAAATTTGGTTATTAGTCTCACTTTGCCTCCATATTTGGTTATACAATTGTCATGTGACAAGTCTATAATAGTCATAATCGCACTGTATATCCATATTTGGTTATACCATGGTTTGTGACTAGTCCATATATAGTTTTCTGTATCACCTTTCCTACAAACCAACTTATGATATTTCTATGCAACTAATTCTCATAATGTTAAGCAAATCTAAAATTGGTGTTGTTATCAGCGTATGTTTCCATATTAGACGTAAGAAATATCAAACAAACCTCATCCAACTGACTTATAAGTATTCTCTCCTTCCCTATTCTTGTCGGTGCTGGTGCTGATGGTGGAATATTTACTTCTTCATACATCTTAGTACCATGCTTCTCAAATCCTATTGGAAGACTCATCTGGAATAGATACAAAATGATTAATATGTTTCTCAAATCCTATTGGAAGACTCATCTGGAATAGATACAAAATGATTAATATGTTTCTCAAAGGCTATTGGAAGACAAAGAGTGGTGTCAACTATCTGGAGATGTTAGAACTTGACTTTGGACTGACCATTCTTTCAAGATTCATTTATAAATATTAATGCTCATGAATATTAATTACTGACCAGCACTCTTTAAAGGCTAGGGAGAACCGTCAATGTCACATACGCCATTTCTTATACAGATAATTTTGATATGAAACCGATACACCATTACTGTTGTACATCTTTTAAATACTTCTGAACTAGTTTGAAAGATGAGTCAAATTTTTTCAAAAAAATACCACTCCCACCCCCAATTTCATATAAAAATACAAGTGTTGTATGACTTCATACTTTTGTTCCACCGATGAAAGCAGATGACTGCTGTGCTTCTATCACAGAGTCATATACATGTGGATAACGTTCTTGTTGATGTTGTGCTGGTAACCGATGTGAAAACAATGGAGTTCTAGCTGCTTCCTGGAGAGCTTGCTCTCTGGAGTGTAAAATAGAAAAATATTTGTTTCAGTACAATACGAGAAACATAATATTGCATGCAGACCTAACATTGTATTTGTTTTAATATACTATGTAAACCAACACACACAAGTTTACATAATTTCATACACTTCAGGATGTGCAACATAGTCTTACATGTAAACAAATCTGTACACCTCCCCACCCTATCCAATCCAGACTCCCCAAGACAATCAGATAATAATACAAGCACTTTATAAAGTTCATTCTGATTGGTTAGAAAACAAAGGAAACAAGGACATCTGTTGGCTGTATTGTTAATGAATGTCACCCAATCAGTGACAACCTTGTAATAGCTTTGCATCACCCCAAGATAATACTGCTAAAGCTATTGTAACTTTGTATACTATGAGTTGACAAACCTGTGAGATCTGAGTATCTGTGGATCAAACTCCATGTCATCTTCTTCATCACCTCTCATCTCTTTCTTGGCCAGTTTTCTTTCCTCTTTTCTCAACTGTTTCTGTAGATATTTCTCAGCTTCTGACTGTAACATAGAGTACAAGACAAAAATAAAATAGTACTTCTACTTCTACTTCTATACTGTGTAAACATCCTAAAAAGGATTATCATCACACAGGCGTAACGCTGGCGGCGTCCTTTAGATCTCACCCGTGTTCAGGTGAGCACGATCTATGAGATCGGTGATATCAATGCTGGAGAGGGCAGATTTGAAACTGTCTATTGTCTTTGCTTGTTGAATGGATAATGGTAAGAGATTCCATTCTGGAATTGTCCGAGGAATAAGTGAATATTTGTAACAGTTTTTCTTAGCGATGATCGATATGAAAGAAGAACCAGGTACACTTCCCCTAGTAGAACGTGATGATGATTCTGGTAGTTTATCATCTTGAAAAGCAACTAGATTTTTTGTAGCTTTGTATAGGAAAGTTAGTCTGCTAACTGCTCTGCGATTTTCAAGGCATTGCCATTGGAGCTTCCGTAGCATATCGGATACACTGGCCTCCCTCTTGTAGTTTCCGGTGACAAATCGAGCTGCTTTGCGTTGAATTTTTTCAACAGCATTTTTGCCAACTTTGGTGTAAGGGTCCCATATACTTGCACAATACTCCAAACGTGGTCGTACAAGGGACATATATGCGGTTTGTTTGGTACTGGGAGGACAGTCATGTAGATGTCTCTGTAGTAGTCCTAGGATCCTTGATGCTTTAGATGTGATATTTGATATGTGGTGCTTCCATTCCAGGTCATGTGACAGTTCAATGCCCAAGTAGGAGTGCTGCTTTACAATTCTGAGAATATTGTCTCCCATTTTATAATTATGTTGTAAAATATAGTAAAATATAAAATAAAGTAAAATATAAAGGGTTACTTATCTTCATTCAGTTAGGGGGTTCAATGTTGGATAAAAACAACTCGTTTAGTTAGGCATCAGACAGTAAAATAATTTTGTCTGATGAGAACTAAAATGGTTCCCCCCCCCCCCACATTCACAACCCAAAACTAGAAGAATTTAGTTGTTTATCCTACATTAAACTATTGATCTCGCCCCTTACCATGATTTCCCTCAATAGGGAACTTGCAATCCAGACTGAGCATGCTCAGATGCAAAGGACTATGGGATTATCTTTGGTTATGGTAATATGTAAATCTGGAGCTACCGATAAAATAAAGCCCCAACAATTGTCAGGGTACCGGGTAACTATGAATTGATTATTTGTGGTTACAAACAATGTATCAACATTGTTAACAATACTCATTGATAAGTATTTTTATCCCATGATGCAACATTCAACATGGCAGGTTTGCAAGTTCCTTATTACAATCCTCTTATCTATCAAGTAAATCTACAACCTAAACTTGCCAAGGGATTGGGCTTTGATCATAACTGTATCAGGTCTTCTGGGTGAATGCTTCCTGTTTTAACTGTAATTTGACTATTCAAACAACATGAAGACAGAGACAGAGACAGAGACAAACGGAAAGACTGCCTGTATGTCTATCTGTCTGTCGTCTATCTGTCTGTCTGTCTGTCTGTTTGTCACTGTTATTGTTTCTAATAACATACCTGAATTGTAACTTGAGCACCATACTTTGGTCTTGTCATTACATTGTTGCTGGAAGTCTTTTTACCTGGGAATGTAAAGAGAATGGATTTTACATGAGTGAAAATATGATAATCAACCACTAAATTACAATGCAGTGAATATATTAAAATGACAAGTCTTGTATTATATCAGTGAATTCTTTCTGTATTTCTTTATTTGTTTTGTTTATTTACTGCTATTATACGGTTGTTTTTTGACTTGGAATAACTAGTTGATTTAAATGCTGTATTGAAAAGAAAATTTTGCAAAGTACAAGAATTTGTTATGAACACAATAAACTTAGCTTTGTAACTGCCTTAACTTTGCCAAATATCTAGCGTTGTCAAATATAACATACCCAATTCTGCCATGAGCATTACTTTATTACATGCCTTATTTTGTCTACTGGTTACGTAAATCGATATTTACAATTCATTCTGGCAAGCCAGAGCATGTTTCTATTGTAGCAACTCAGCGGTGCATCTTGGACGGTGCTGTACAAGATGCTGTGGTTTATGACGATCCTACAATTATGCCATTCCAGGACAATTTCACCTTACTGAAATTTGAATTTTTATGTAAGTAGTACACAATGATAATATATTATCTGATTAAAATATATTGCAGGATCTTGACAGAATACCTGATTTGGATTTAGGGCCACCATTCAATGCTGCCTGGATTACTTTCTCTCTATTACTGAGTAGTTTTTCAATCAACTCAAATCTGTCAAAACCTAACAGATCAAATAGCTGTGGAAATGATATAAAAACAAAATCGATATTATTAGATATATTACATAGTCATGGAGAAAAAAAATCTAATGATGGTTTTAAATTAACAGTGCACAGTATTTATGTTTTAAAATATAAAGTACACATACACATCTACATGTGTGTACAACTCGCATCAATGTTGATCAAATTGTTTGTAAACACAATCTCTTTCAGCTGTATGTACAGAGAGTCAGATAACTAACACTGAAAAAATTCAATGTTAGGTGAGGGGATCAGGGAAACAATGTTTCTATCTCTTACCACATTACCTACCATATCACTAATTCCATAGTTTAATAGCAATATATCTGTATGTAAACTAACAATCATATGTATATTGTGTATGAAAGGGTCACAGTCAGAAAACTGGGTACAAACATAGTTTTATCTTATTCTTGCAAGGCTGACATCTCCCTAGTTCAAAAAATCCCACCCCCACCACCACCTCAGACAAAGTACACGTCCTTGGAATATCTTATCCAGAGGAAGGGTTACACATACTGCAGATTTACAAACTTACGTCATTCTGTAGTTCATCACTTGTCTTACTGGATCCAAGCATATCAAATATTCTCTCACACCAGTTCTCAACAGACATATCTGTTTCTGCACTGTGATATTTACTGACTTCTTGTAAGAGCCAGTTACTGCTCACTTGTGATGCAGCGGCAGTATTTACATGGTTGCTATTGGTAACCGTTTCCTCTTCTTTATTTTGTCCAGCATAAGACATTGTAAATTCATGATATTCATCATCCGAGTCACTGCTGGACTCATCATCACCAGCCTTATTGGCAAGATGGAAGGTATCAAATGAAAAATGGATGCTTTTTCCAAATTCTGATGTTTGATCTTCTTCATTTTTCCCCAGTTCATTTATTATGTCATCTGGGATGTACCTGACAATACTTTGTACAATGTCACAGGCTTTTGATACAGCACTAGCAGAGAATGGTCCAAGAGTCTTTTTCAGAATCTTAGTCTCAGCATGGCCAACTTTTTCCGCGTCCTTCAGCGTAAGGACCAGGAATACAGAAGCACTGTCAACAGTTTCTGGATCGGCATCACTACCAACTATATAATAAAATCATAGATGAGACAACATGTTAATTCCACGTTCTACTTTGTGAGGCAGATTGCACTGACAGTCCATTTATATATTCATTGCACTTCTATGGACTACGTTCTACACCTCAGTCCTGTATAATTGTGATATTATTCACATGATCACATAACTGATTAAAAACAGGAATTTTACAAGGACCAAGGATTTACATGTGTATGTAGATGACCTGGTCAAAATAAAGTTGTTTCTTGGTTTTGCAAAACAGTAAATATCAGTGACAGAAGGTCAACGTATGTCAGTAGTAGGAACTAAATCTATGTTGCACTTTTTCAATGTCCTTGTGTTCCTTCTCTCTATTTTTTTAAATAAATAATTATATTTTTAAAAATACATATGTTTATATATATATATATATATATATATATATATATATATATATATATATATATATATATATGACATGTATGATATATACATGTATAATTAATTTCTGTAGAGAAATAAATTGTTACAATATGGAATTTCAAGATTTCATTTGGTATAATTTTTTTCCACTTTTTTGCAATTCTTTATATTTTAACATATTTCTTTTAAGTGGAATATAATAAATATTGTTAAAACGTAAGATTGGACGTGTAACGTAAGTTCGTAACCTGAGTGTGAAACGAAAATGAAATTGAAAATACACAACGTACATGTACTGTAATTACAGTTCTCCAGTGGTACATGTAAAGTAACACTGATGTCGATGAACGTTATTTTAAGACTGCAAAAATCCTAAGAAACCTACCTATCGATCGCGCAATTTGGGACAACTGTCTGAGAGCTGAAGTGACTTCACTTTTCCGTTGTTTACTGTGTCTTTCCAACGTAAGAGTTAATTCATCCCAACTCCTCCCGTCTTTCCGTCTGGCGCGTGACTTCTTCGCTCGCAGTTGCTTGTCTTCTAAACCGTTCACATTTTCGGCATTTGCTGTAACATTTGAGAATGCTCTCAAAGCACCGGTCAATCTTGGTAAATTCATAACGTGTTACTGGTCGCCCATAATGTTTTATATATAAATGTTGCAGACGGCACCGGTTACTTACTCATGCATATTGCACACTCAGCTGAAATACCGGAAGTCAGATAACATATTGGTGTGTTGCATATTACGTTTCTTTTCTCAAGTGCAGTGCTTATGAAAATATAAAATAAAACAGACAATCTTGAAATCACAAAAGCGTTTTGAAATAGACGTTTATTCATCTGTTTTAATATGATCACGAGTAAACTTCAATATCTAAATCGTCGTTTTTATAAGAGAGCCACGTTGCTCCAATATTTTGTAAATAGCGCCCTCAATACCATACCGTTTAAAATCCCATGACTTTTGTTTTCTGGGTCACCTGGGGTCATCATTCAGCTGTAATTTGAAGTCTGCTACAAGCTGTAGATATCCAAGGAAATACATTGAACATCAGAAACTATCCAACGTGAACTTCTCATACAAGCTTTAAAACATGTTGAAACATTGTATTTTCAACCGCACGTACAAACTGTGTCGTTCACTTCGGAGAAAGCCAGACTTTGAATTTCCTAGTAGCCTGACTCGAATACCAAGAAGACATTATGCACAAGTGGCCGCTTCATCATATACGCCGAGAAGGGCAATGCTATATGTGCCTGGAAATGACGAACGTAAACTAAAGAAAATAACCACATTGCAGGCAGACTGTGTGTGTATGGATTGTGAAGATGGAGTGGCACTTAACAGAAAGGTTAGGAATAGGAGGGAGGGAGGGAGGGAGGGAGGAGGGAGGGAGGGAGAGCCGAGAGAGAGAGAGAGAGAGAGAGAGAGAGAGAGAGAGAGAGAGAGAGAGAGAGAGAGAGAGAGAGAGAGAGAGAGAGAGAGAGAGAGAGAGAGAGAGAGAGCGAGAGAGCGAGAGCGAGCTAGGATAGGATGACTGGAGGAATTCGTTATGTGTTTGTTGATTGATAGATGTAGGCTCATAGATATCCCTTTATGATGTTCACTCCTTGAAATGATGTAAAAGAAGAAAAGCTTTCAATGGATATTCTACCATTTTACAAATAAAAATAAACATGCAAATTTTGAGTGTTGCAAGCACTGAACATTCATATTTCTCCATTTTGATTTTATTAATTTTTTTACAACAGGAAGAAGCAAGGCATACAATCCTTAAAATGTTGGATGATTTAAAGTTAGATCACCTAGACAGATCTGTTAGGATTAATTCAGTCGATAACCCATTATTGGCTGAAGAAGATCTCAAAGTTATTATGCAGGCTAAGAAACTACCTGCCACTTTGATGGTACCAAAAGTAAATGAAGCAGAACAATTACAATGGGTAAATACATGGTAAATCTGTTTTTCCCAAGTAGTAGTTTTTAAGTACAGACAAATCCCCCACTATCACCACCACCTCCACCACATATCATCTGATGCATTACATATAGTTGGTAAGATATGACGTGTCATACCACAAGTATCAGCTAGCACTAAAAGGGGTTAACAGATGCATAAGGGCGCCCTGTCATGGCTTACCTTGCAGACTATGTTACATATTGAGTCTTAATTAAACTTATCCAATGATTTTGGAATCGGTTATGAAATGAAATGAAAAGCACATTCAATAAAAGTCACCTAACATAATCTCATTATAATTTTGGCATTCTTTTCACTGTTATGTGGATGAACCTGATACTAATTTATACAACTTTGATGGTAAGAGAATGAAAATTGAACCTTGATTGTTGTTAAGTGTCGTCTTTTTGTTTGTTTTTCAGGTCTCTGAAAAGTTGGCATTAGCTCTGTCAGGAAGGGAGTTATCACAACAAATAAAACTTGTAATTTTCATCGAGAGTGCAATAGCATTATTACACCTAAAGGATATCTTAGAAAAAGGTGTTGAGTTGTCAAAGAATGGACCATTTGTCCTAGATGGAGTGGTATTTGGATCAGATGATTTCTGTGCAGATATTGGTAAGTAACACATCATAAGTCTTCCTATAGGATCCACAAGAATGTGAGAACTATGCAGTCTAGAGAGGAGAGAACCAAATTAAACTTCATAGTAGACAATATTTACAAAAGAAATGACTTGACATCTACAGAGATCAGTTACACACAATCATGTATATCATATATAATGCAGTGATGTCATGTGTATAGGTAAGAGTTGTTTGGTATCTGCGGTAGCATTTTACTTCCTGCTAGAGAGTCAAAATATCTAACAAGATGGCCGACTTTGATACTCTCATGCATGCCTATGGTAATGCATTGGATAGAGAAGAAATCATGGTGCCTAAAAACAAGCACATGTGCATTTTTGTCTATGTGTGTTTCTGGCTATGTGTATGTGTATATGTTTGTGTATCTGTTCAAGCATGTGCATGCATTTGTATGTGGTTTAAGAAATCGATGCCTAGTCTGTGGTGATAACTGTGATGTGGTTTTCACAAATGATAAATTATTGAAGAAAAGCAAGAAATAATATTCTATATAAAGTTCTAGATTAAATTCAGTTATTAACCTTGTTGTTATATTTGACAGGTGCTACAAGGACGCCTGATGCATCAGAGTTACTCTATGCCAGACAGAAAACTGTTATGACTGCCAAAGCCTTCAGACTACAAGCAATAGACTTGGTACATATAGATTTTAAAGGTATGTTATCCACATGTAGTCTGTAAACTTAGTACATGATGTAGACTTTAAAGGTATGATTTCTTGTTATCTGTAGTAATGCAAAGTTTATCAAATCCCAAATTATTCTTTAAAGAATTAAAGGCCAAGGTTTCAATCCCAGGTTCTTGCATTGCATTATCATATCATTAGAGCCTTATTAGGATTATTCTTTCGTTCTGGGCCAACTTTTTTTATCACTTTATCAGACAATTTATTTTCACTTTAATCCTAATCTGAACAAAGGTCTTAATCTGCCATAAATGAATATATTTATTGTAATAATCCAACAAAGATTGTCTGAATGGTTAAAATGAAAAGTCACAAATTTCAGCATAAGCATATTCAAAATTAAACCTCTAGAATTATCATATAGTTTCCACCGTACCAGAATCCAGTGTATAAACTAGAAACAAAAGATGAAAAAAGAACTTTATATAACAACAAGTCTTATTGAATTAATTTCCATCTTTATTTCAATCTGTTTTCAGATTCAGAAGGACTAAGGAAGCAATCACTTGAAGGAGCCAGGATGGGTTTTACTGGTAAATATTACATTTTTAAAATCAACATATACTGATAGAATTGCCTTTATACTCTTTGTTTTATTGTAGGTCTCAATACAATTAATTTGCTCTGTTACTCGCGATCGAATGTAATTCATTGAATGACAAAAGTCCATCAGCACTTGCCAGTAATGTTGACCCCATACAGGTTTTTAAGTGTTCATCTTCATTTGACTTTTTACCTAGATTTCCTCTTTGACCTTTGACCTGTATGGTGTTCAAGTGAAATGAACAACATAGAGAAAAAAGAGAAAGGGGATACTTTTTTTGAAAGTATATACCTTCCTGAATCCACAAATGAAGGGTACATTGCAAACTTTATTTGAAAAGTGTAATTTTCTTTGTGAAAGCTGGACTATTAAAAAGAATTCTGATTAGACTCTATGGTAGAGGGGGCTAGACTTTTAGAGCATGAATTCTTATTGAGAATGACCAAAAATAATTGTAACTTGTTTGGAATGTCTATGATATAATTCATATGGTACTTATACTAGCAGTACACTTCTGTGTTGTTGGTTTTCTCTTCAGGTAAACAAGTCATCCATCCAAACCAAGTTGCCATTGTCCAAGAATGCTTTAGTCCAAGTCCTGATAAAGTAGAATGGGCCAGTGAATTAGTGAAAGCATTTGAAGAACACCAGAACAGTGGGAAGGTAAGAAGCAAAAGAAATATAGAACAGACAGAGTTTTGTATATGTATTTTTTTTTAAGTAAAGAAGAGATACTTGAAGGAAATAAAATTATTGAATATTGGAATATATTGGTGACTAACAACTTTTTGAATTCAGGTTTTTTCATTCATTTATTGTTAATTTAAATGTACCGCCACTTGAGAAAAATGCTTTCAGAAATGCCACAAACTGCAAGAGTAATTAATTACATCTATTTACGTTGATAGCTTATATCAGCCTGCCACAATAATAGTTGTAGTTTGTATATCTGTGTTAGCTTTATGATAGTTGATTCGCCATTTTAATATTGAAATGTTCTGACATATTCTTGTATTTTACTTTTTTTATAGGGTGCATTCACTTTCCGTGGAAGTATGATAGACATGCCATTGCTGTTACAAGCCAAGAATATTCTCAAATTAGCAGAATCTGTCCAGAAAACTCCATCATCATGATTTCATAATCCAGTTGATGTGTTTGTTCACCCTCTCCCCCTATCAAATGTATCGACCCAGCTAGCTGTACAGAATGTGGAGGATTATACCATTGGATATAAAAAGTGGGGGTGTGATGCTGACTTCAATGTGATTTTGAAATAGTGGACAAATGAAAGTTTGCTGCCACAAAAACACTTTTGTGTACTACTAGTAATTTATTGTACATTAAATATTTGAATGAATACATGTACTTCATTTTGGATATCAGCAAAGTGTTGTGGTTACAGAATTTCAACCATAACAAATGATCTTTTAACTCAATATTATGTTTTAATATTGTTATGTTTCAAATTACATTTTGATTGCCAAAAGAATTGTCAAATTAGGTACTAGATTCAAATGTATATATGTATGTTGGGAAACATGTTGTCACATGGTAGACGGATGAATCATACAACAGTTAACATGGGAATGTAGACATGTGTTTTGATGACCAAGTCAGACAAGATGATATCGTTTTGAAATGAGTCACGTTTGTCTTATGAAATTATCCTATGCATGGCAGATACAGGTGGCTATACAGTGTAGCACAGTGCAGTGTGCCCTCTAATGATAGCTAAATTTTGTTGTTGTGAGTCAAAATGAGAAAAAACTGGGATTTCTTGTGAGTCATCACATAGTAAGAGATAGGGGGACACCAAATTTTGATGTGTCACTAGAAATTGTGTGCATCAGTGGACTGTGGCACGTCAAATTGGCTTAGTGGGCACACTGGACTGTAGCTGGATAAGAAATTATTCATGTCTGTTACCCTCTTCTTGCATATATTTGTTATGGTATTTTTCAATAAAATTTGCATTTATGTGAATGTTCTGCCCTTGTTAATATTTCATTATGGTGCCACTAGAGGGCGCCATTTAGTGGAGAACTCAAAGGAACTGAACAAAGTCGTAGGTTTGTCCATTGATGCATTTACATTATTTTGAATTATTCCCATCATAAAAACCAAATAATAGAAAATTGAAAGTTGAAAAATATTACCCGGTAGTATATTGATTGTAAAGTTCCTGTTTCTTTATTCACATTTTCTGGGGATAAAATCAAAGTATTGGTACAAATATGACAAATTTTACATTTGATGCCCCAGTAAGTAATCGATAAAGTTCTCCCATAAACATTTTGATAAGCAACCTAAAACACAAAATAGCATACATGATCACACTTTAATCATATCTTTGCCTCTACAACCTAACAAAAATAACTTTTCTTGAGTTAATAATATTTTTAAATTAAATTTTGTGTTTCATGAGGAAACTCGTATCTGCTAATATTTTCCCCAGTGAGATAATCCAGACACCATTACAAGGTTGTTTATGGATCCGATATTTTTCATTTAATATGTTTCACAAAGAAACCAGTATTTGGTTACTTTGCCACCTGTCAGATGACCCATAGGCCCTGGAGTGTCTGTCGGTCTACAGATACATGTAAACTACACCTCTTGCATACATGTACAATTGCTACTGCAAACAAAATGCTGCTGTAGTTTTACAGACAGGAAAATTGTTTCATTATTGCTACTACTGGTGCTAGGACATTTAGCTTTGGTAAGAATAGTTGCCATGTAGACAGCATCAGTGTGCCCTCTGATGATAGCCAAATTTTGTTGTTGAGAGTCGAAATGATAAAAACTGGCATTTCTTGTGAGTCACCATATAGTAAGAGATAGGGAACATCAAATTTTGGTGGGTCACTAGAAATTGTGTGTGTCAGTGGCACATCAAATTGGCTTAGAGTGCACACGGGACAGCATTGGTTTTTATCCTGCTTTACCAAAACTTTGTCTTAGTTCATGGTGCTTTGATACTCTCCAGAATCTATTAAATTAGTCTGGAGTCCAGGTCTGTGGGGATATTGCTCTTGCTTGCTCTTGCTACAAGGATATTCTAGTACAATTATTTGGTAGATATTGGTACATACAAAACAGCTAATAGTGATGCTCCCAAGGACTGGTGAGAAAGTCTAGCTTTTCCCATACCATGCCTGGTATTTTGCTATAACTTATAAATAAGGGTTGTATATATTCAAACCTAAAATTAGATTACGGTTTCCAACAACAATGTTGAATACAGTATAACTCAATCCTCTCAGTTGGTTCTAATAGACCTGTTGGTTGTTCCAAGATGCATTGCGCATCACGCCATACAATGCCATGTATTGTGTAAGCGCTGAGGGGTTTGCACATGCTACTTGGGGGGATGGTTGTCACCTGACCGTACTCTGGATTCACCTGAAAAATTACTGTCTGTCATTGCTGCCCTGTTTAGTCTTTCTTCTATAAAATCACTCATAATCAAAGAGGTCAACATGTCTTACCATCATTTCCTGATGAAAATGTTATTTCAAATGTAATAAAGACAAAACAAGACTAAATTAACAACATTAGTGACGTCATCTCACGCAATGCATCTTGGAACTGGAAAATCAACTATTATGTGGCAATGCTATGACGTCATGTCACAGCGGGAAGAATTAACCCAATAAGAATTCAGGTAAGTTTTCTGACCATAGCTTCAGTAAAGCAATATGTCATTAGCAAAATAGCAGGCATGGTATGGTAAAAGTGAGAGCCAAATCCCCACATGACTTGATTGCAGGCTATAAAATTATGAATGGTTTCATGTAATCAAAGAATACTTCAAGAGCAAGTATCTCCTCTCCATAACGGTTCACTTCAGTCTTTTTTTTGGCTATGAAACGAAAGAGTTATATTTACATGTTTAGTAACACTAACTTCCTCAAACCAACTACATCAATTTCAGAAAATACAAAATAACAAACGTACAAAACATTACTTTTCTTCATCAGTGTCACTATCGTCTCCTTTTGATTTATCATGTAACATAACGTATTCTCTCGAACTAAAACCAAATTTCACAACATCTTTTTCTATCAGTTCCACATATCTAGAAGGGTCTATTTTGTTATTGTTCACGAATGTTCCATTAGACGAGTCTAGATCTATGATGTAAGGTCGCACACGTCTACCGATTCGACCATCGTCTCTTTCATACTCAATAAGTCTGTATTGCAAGACGGCGTGCTGTTTAGAACATGATGGATGGTCGATCGGAATATCTGCTACTAAGCGGTCGCGTCCAAACAAGTACGCACTTTGTCGGTGTATATGCAAAACTGGCAGTGATTCTTCACCTTTGAATGGATACAGTCGCCATCGCCTTTTTGGTTTCCGTGCCTCTTGTGGTTCGTTGTATTTGATGACAACGCCCCTGAATGTGTTAGAGTCTTCGGTAAGTTTGCCAGACAATCCAAAATTTGGTTCTTCTTTTGGTGCTGCTGGTTCAGTTTGTTCTTGTGAAGAACCTGGTTGTCCATACTGGTATTGTTCATCACTTTCGAAAGGGTTTGCAGGTTTCCTCCTCCTGTCATCTCTACGTCTTCTGTCGTTATCATCCCTTTCCTGTTTGATCCTGATATGACTAAAATCTTGTCTGCGATCATCTCTATCCCTGTCTCTGTGTCGTCCCCTTCCTTCATGGTCCCTGTGTCTTTCCCTGTCATCTCTGTCTGTGTCTCTGTGACGGTTGGAGTGTTTGTCTTGTCGGCTCCTATGATCTTTATCTCTTGTTCGCTCCTCCCCTCTATGTCTGTCACCATGTCTGTCACTGGGTCTCCTATCATATTTGTCATCTCTATGATTACTATGGTGAGACTAAAGGAAACAGACAAAAACAAACATTTAGAATATTGATATTATTACTATTACAAATTAACTTGATTCAATATTTTGTATAAATCAGTTGTAAAAAAGTTTGTTTGCAAAATCTACCAAAATTTCACAGGTTAAAATTAGAAAGGCAATATATTCAACAAGAATCCCTCTTTTACCAGAAAGTATTTTGAAGTTTGTGAATACACAAGTGTGGCATGCTTTACATGACACCTCCCTCAACGACATATAGACCCGACTAAAAATCCCAACTGAATGTAAAGATGGACAGTGTTCTGAATATTCCAAACATGTATCAGAATTGTTCAGATTTAATGTAGTGTAGTGATACAAAGTATTTGAGAAAGGAACAATGAAATTAAAAGTCACGAATTCAGTGTCGAAAGTAGCTGAAATTTGAAAATACTGACCTGTTTGCGATGGGGGCTTCTGCTTCGCGATCTTGTCCTGTCTTTGTATTTGTACTTCATTATCTCTGTGTATTTGCTGACCTCCCCTTTGTATGTGTATTCCAAGGTCTAAATCTCACGATATAAATCCAACGGTATCCAACGCAATTTAAAAGTCAAGGAAGTTATGCCACAACAGTGTGGAGTCAGCAACTCTCACTGAGATGACCGTCTTGTAGACCCTTTAAGTTTCTACGAATTGACAGAGTTGGCGAATCGAACTCTTCACAATAGCTTCGCTTACATCATAATTCAAATATACAAAACAAATGTAGGTTCAAAATTGTTACGTCAAATGATTCAAAATACAATGTCTATGTTTTTTCGGTCGTAATTCTCGCCGATCAAACAAGGCGTTGAAACCGTTTCTGTTCACTACGAGTATGCTAGGGGACTTCTTGAGGTCAAGGGTTAAAAAAAAAAGAAAATGGCGAACAAGGATGTTGTGAGAGTTGTTGAAGGGGAGGCTTCTGAGTCTGATTCCGAGGAAGAAATTAATACACATGAAGCAGCAAGGGGTGTTAAAGTACAAGGAGAAGCATCGGAAACAGATAGCGATGACGATATCCCACAGGTCAGACAGGGAACTGGATTACCTCCATTAAGAGGTAACGTAGACAACCAAATTTCAACAATTCAAGCTCTGCTGTGTATTAACTGTAAATGAATAAACCAAGTCCATCACATGTATGACTGATATGTTGACCCACTCAAAATGAGAATAAATATTGTGATAATTAGTGACCCATCACTATAATTATTTATTCATATATTCATAATTAATTCATGTCATATTGTTTGTTTTTTTGAAAAATTGTCTTCAATGTTTATAAAATTGTATATTTTGGTGCATTCCCTGCATTAATTTTGTTTGTTGTTACAGATAAATGCCATACTGAATGGCCCTCAGGCCAGGGAAGATTGACACTTATTTGCATGAAAGTATAATCCATTATTATTTAAATCAGCCAACATACATGTACATATGTAAATTCCAAAACTTATCTTTTTACAGCATACATTTACATGTCTTGTGTCAAGGTTGGTAGTCCAGGGGTGAACAAATCCACTGGTCCTGGGTCCGGGACTGGCTATTTTTTGTGGCGGACCACACAAATTTTACCTTGTACCACTAATTCTTTCAACAGGACCACTGGATTTTTTAAGGCACTGGTCTGAGGACCACCAGTTCACAAAATGATTTGTTCACCCCTGCATATTCATAATTACTACAAGGCATATTTTGTAACATAATTTTGATGGGAAAACACCTGTTACATTACCTGAAGACCTCCCTTATTAAGACAGTCTGATTGGCCATTAACGGGTATACAAATTCCTCTCCCACTGACATCTGTTTGAATCTTATCGATTTCTCCTATTTCTCTGTTTCTCAGTTGACTTACATTCAGCAGGGGACTTTGGAAGCAGCAGTGAAAGTGATATTACCACAGATGAATTTAGAGCCAGGAGAAGAGAGCCGCCTAAATACGATACGTATGTAGATACTAGTGGTCTCTATTTCTTTTCTCAACTATTTCTCATTGGGTCACAAGTAGTCTACTTCTTATATATAGCATTACCATTTACACCTCCACTCTTATAGTCTAGTTAGACACCACCATGGCGTCCAGACTAGGTCACAGGGTATTGTTTTTGAAAAACTTGACAAAATTTAACACATCAACATGTTGACCTGAAGGCTGTTGGTGACATGACAGAATGCCAATTGCCTAGTGTGTGTTGGTTGATTTTCTAACACCAATGTTGCCCATCATTATCAAGTTTTTCCCACTCTGTCTGGAATTCATCAACACCAACTGATACTCAAAAATGTCATATGATACCCATGTTCTCAATTTTACTTGTAAATGATGTTTCTTTTTTCTCTTCTATCCACAGATTGTTCCACAGAAAGCTAAGTAAGTTTTTTTTACTCGAAAGATTTTTCATTATATACATACATTTCATATGAAGGAAAATATACAACAATAAATCAAATCTATTGTAAAGATGCTTATTTATCAGCATTACATATGTTGCCGAAAAGTAAAATGATATTTTCTGTGATGAAAACGTCTATCATATACATGTACATATACCCAGTGTCACATCTGTATCACTTTTGACTCACTCACCAGTCCTCGGGAGCATCGTTATTAGCTGTATTGTATGTACCAATATCTACTGAATAATTCTACTAGTATATCCTTGTACTGTGGGCCCTCAGCGACTTACTAGGGCTAATCATTTGTTGACATGTTACGGTGACTCATGTGTTCATCGGGCATCGCAGTAGCACATCAAAAAAATGATTAGCCCTGTGTAGTCGATGAGGGCCCACAGTACGATTATGCAGTAGATATCGGTACATACAAACAACCCTCTTTTAGCGATGCGATGCTCCGAGGACTGTGAGAGAGTCTAGTGTCACCTCCATTGTAATTCAGTGGAAAACAGCACCCTCACATTGATGCGATAATTTGCCATGTTGTGCCCAAACACACTCTGGCCAAATAAGGTCAATTTCTCCAAAAAATAAACATGTATTTGAACGCTCCATAGGATGTATGATAAAACCTTTACAGAAACTGATATGGGTTTTGCAGACCTCAGTGGTACATGGCTAACACAACTTAATCTTGGTTTACAGGACCCTTATTCTGTAAAGATTATTACATTTCACTCACTTTCAAATCAATTTTGAAGATGAAAATAGAATTGCATTGAAGAATGGAATGACAATTTCTGTCCGTCACTAAATTCCCTGGAATCACATCCATTTCCAGACAAACTAAGCTTTTCCATGACAGATAAGACGGCAAACATCAAGTTCATTCTTGTAATGTATGTATATTGATGGCCATTTTAGGACAATTTATGTTTACACTAGAAAGTATATGTATATGATTTAAGTTTGATTGCACTGATTTTATTCAAAACAGGAGATCGAAATGCTAACTTTAGAAGTCACATAGAGTCAGCAGCTAGCCATGCCTACCTGTCAAGTGCTAAAGATATCACTTCTACAACACAACAACTTGTGAAGTCACAGATGTATGCACAGGTACAGTTTTATTTCTTTGTGTCTGTGAGTTTGCACTAAGTGTCTGTGAGTTTGCACTAAGTGTCTGTGAGTTTGCACTAAGTGTCGCCAAGTTTGCAGCAAGTCTCCAAGTTTGCACCAAGTGTCACAGAGTTTGCGCCAAGTTTCTCTGTGTTTGCACTAAGTGTCTTGAAGTTTGCACCAAGAGTTTCAGAGTTTACACCAAGTGTTTCAGAGTTTGCACCAAGTGTTTCTTAGTTTGCACCAAGCATCTCAGAGTTTGCACCAAGTGTCTCAGAGTTTGCACCAACACCAACAAATACAAAACTACATATCTATCCACTCATACATTAAGTGTTAAAAAAAAACAATTTCGGATTCATACATACTTAAGTTTTGAATTTTTAAAGATAACTCCCGTTTGAAATAGTTTTCCAAGTCTTCCTTGTTTTTTCTTTGCTCATCAATACTTCTGAGATTAATTTATGTGTAACATAAACTTTTACCCAGTTTTTTTTTCCATTCACAGGATGTTTCACACAACCTTAGGGTTTTGTCTTCAGATTTAAAATCACTGGAGAGTAAAGTAGACATTATCATCAATTGTAACATCTTACCAACCTTACATGTACCAATATCAATGCTAGCCAAGGATACAGACAAACTGGTCAAAGGTCAAACTGATGACCCAACTGTACAGGCCATGATGATGGCATCTTGAACAGGTCAAAGGTCAAACTGATGACCCTACTACTGTGGAGGACATGATGATGGCATCTTGAACAGGTCAACGGCTAAAGTGATGATGGCAACTTCGCATTGTACAGTTGTTGTCTAGGTCAGACTGAGCTTTATGGGGAGGGGAGTGGGAGGAGGGAGAGGATGGGGAGGGGCGAAGGGGATCAGTTTGATGGTCTTCTTCCAGACTATAGATTAATTTAACAAGTTCAAAAAATGAAGGCTAAGAATCTAATGTTTCGTCAAATATAATCAGATTTGATTTTATTCACATTTGCAATTTGATATCACAACTCATGAATTTTAAGATATCTGACAGAGGTGATTATGTGTATTCTTTTAAGCAATGTGTTGAATTATTGTAAATATTCAGAGTTTTATTTTCAATTATAGTTGCTTGTAGTGGTAGTACCCTTCTAGACTGTAAGGTACGCTGCGTTGCTCCACCATGGCCAACCTGCTCTAAGTGAAAGGGGTTAACTGATGTGTGAGGGCGCCCTTTCAAACCATACTTTACCAACTACTATGTAGTAATTCATCAACAGCATGTGTTATATCAGGACTAAAAAAAAAAATAATTTCTGTAATGACAATCCTCATGTAATTTTAGAAATGATGGTGAAATTTATGCTCAACCCAAATTATTATGTAATAGGTGATTTTGATCAGCTTTCCCTCTTTCTGGAACAGGATTTTAAAAACATCGGCTTCGAGAGAGAACGGATTTAAAGGCTAATGTTAACTTACGTTACAATCTGGGCGTGAAAAAAAGTTTTCTGACAGTACGACAGTAAAGGATGAACCAGAACCAGAATCACCATTATCGACTGATAAGATGGCACTAATCCACACCATGCATGGTATTCAAACTTTTGGGTTTAAAGTAGTATGCTGTCAAATACAAATTTCATGTTATACATGATAAATAAACATATTACAGAAAATAAAAATAAAATTCCAAAATCTACTAATATTGTTACACGTATCTCTTTTTTTGGATATTGATGTAGAGTTATTAATGTGTTCTTTTCCACAGATGAACAAAACTTATGAAAGCACATTGGAGTTGGAAGGGATTATGCCCTTTCAAAAGATACAAAATATTGGTTATTCAATTGTAGATTCTCCCCATTCTGAAAATGAGCACTGGTCAGTCACAGTAACACACCATATTATTAGTTATCAGAAAGACAACAGATAATAAAGTTTGGTCACTAGGGGGTGCTGTTTTGGATCAGGGCTGTGATAGTTGTTCTTCAAGGTTTTGAACACATATTTGTCTGTGCTTTGAACGATATCCTCATAAAGAAAAGTCTCTGCGACCTGTTTCATATGACAATTTTTACTAACTAGTTATTTTAGCCATATTTCATACATTTTATATACTGCCTCATGTACTGTAATGCCTTAACTTTTCCATACATGGGACATCCTCTCGTGACACTTAAATTTTGAAAATGATAGCATATAGATGTGTACAGAGACAAACAATGCCCATTGTAATAGGGTGGGGGTGGGGGTTCATTCAATAATGAAATGCATAATTTATGAAAATAATGAAACTAATTGGACATATCCTATTTACAATTCAGTTGGATTGGTTGGGGGAAAAATCATCATGAAGTTATCGTGTTTTAGGTTAACACGACATAATTAACACATCTCAGGAAAATTGCGATAATTTCACATGTATTCACACACCATACACTTATATCTAAAATAAGCACAGAGTATTTTGGCAAGAGAACAAAGATAGTTTATTTCAATATAATATTCTTGACAACTATGGTATACTGGTATACCAACAGTTCAACAGTAATGACTTTAAAAGTATCACAGAAGAACTGGACACTGTATGTGAAATACAGTCACGTGTCACTTGATAAACTAAGCTATACCCAGATTCACTATATTTACTGGTCTACCTAATACTTGCATTTATCTATTTTCACAATTATGAGAACAATATAATAATACATTTGCATCAGCATGTCAGTTGACTGTTGCTATGGATGTGGACATGGTTGCTACGCAAAGTAGTCTAGCCTCGCTCGCTTTCTCATTAAAATTCTCTTGCTGCATGTTCCTCAGGAAATGAGATTTATACAGATTTAGGTTGACAGGCAGATTGTAAGATAAATTGTGTCGTTTTGTCCTAACACAGCCCTCTCTTTACAGCTTTGGTTGATGTGTGAGGGCGCCACGACACTGCAAGTCTTAGTAAGACGCTGATAATGGCATATTGTGTGCACTGTTCAGTATATTGATGTTTTGTACACAGCTATGCTTGTTTTGTATGTTCTGCCTTCTCTTTACCAGAGTAGGTATACTCTTGTTTATGCTTACCTGCCAAATGTCTGGGACTTTGGAAACAGGAATATAGCATATCACAGAACAGCTTATCAGGATTAAAATGCTATTGTGAAGATAATACTGGACTACAGATAGCTAAAAGAACAACCTATCATGGCTAAAGCGTTACCTAGTAACTTACAGAAATGACACCGCCTTGCTTTTGCAACAAATGTTGTAGAACGATATACTCTAGAAATACATGTATAATATTATATTTTCTAAATGACTTTCAGCCTTGAGTAAAGGGAACTGTGTATCCTTAAACCGACGACTAAACTAAGTGAAGTCTCATGGTACATTTGTCCCAATAAATTTCAAATGAAAATTTCTACTTACATAGTCGAAAAAAATTTTGAAGAAGAGAATCCCACATTTTTGCATCGTAAGTGGTGGACTGTAATCATCGTTGTAAACCACAGCCTCTTTTACTACAGCACCACCCAAGAGTTATTTTGTGGTGTCGCAGAAGAAATTATAGCTCTGGTTTGTGAGAATTACTATAATGGGCTGTTACTGCAATACACCACTGATGATGCTGATAAGATAGCAGTGAACATGTTTGGGAGCTGCTGCCAAAAATGTTTTGACTCTGTGAGTAGAAATTTTGATTTTAAATTGAGAACCCAGAGTCCCTTGAGATTAGCTGCAACACAGTAAAGCTATGGTCATTTTTTAACAACACTGCCATTAACGCCAATGACATGCTCAGGGCTTGTAATGAGAAACATTTCAAGTGAATGAATGAATGAATGAATGAATGAATGACTGAATGAACAAACTAAAGCCAAAAAAATGCTTAGGGCTCATGATTAGACACATTCAATGAATGAATGAGTGAATGAATGAATGAATGGATGAATGAATGGATGGATGGATGAATGAATGGATGGATGAATGGATGGATGAATGAATGGATGAATGAATGAATGGATGGATGGATGGATGAATGAATGAATGGATGGATGAATGGATGGATGAATGGATGGATGGATGGATGAATGAATGAATGGATGGATGGATGAATGAATGAATGGATGAATGAATGAATGGATGAATGAATGAATGGATGGATGGATGAATGGATGAATGAATGAATGAATGAATGGATGAATGGATGGATGAATGAATGAATGGATGGATGAATGGATGGATGAATGAATGAATGAATGGATGGATGGATGAATGGATGGATGGATGAATGAATGGATGGATGAATGGATGGATGAATGAATGGATGAATGAATGAATGGATGGATGGATGAATGAATGAATGAATGGATGGATGAATGAATGAATGGATGGATGAATGGATGGATGAATGGATGGATGGATGAATGGATGGATGAATGGATGGATGAATGGATGGATGAATGGATGAATGAATGAATGGATGAATGAATGAATGAATGGATGGATGAATGAATGAATGGATGAATGGATGGATGAATGAATGAATGGATGAATGAATGAATGGATGAATGGATGGATGAATGAATGGATGGATGGATGAATGAATGAATGGATGAATGGATGAATGAATGGATGAATGAATGGATGAATGAATGAAATTCCGAAAATGACTAGGACCGGACTCTTAATTGGAGATCTTGAAGTTGTTACATGACAAAAAATTGAGTTGATCAAAATACTTATTTCATCTATAACCTTGAATGAAAATGCCCTTGAATAAATAAAATGCCCTTACCATGATAGAACATTTATATAAACCTAAAACTCATCTTAACAAACTAGTGCCTATACTTACAACCACCTAATACAGACAGGTATGGATAGTTTCTTTAAAATCTTTACAATGTCTCCATGAGACAAGTTAATGAGAAACATTTCAACAAAAATAACATGAACAGGTCTGTTATATTAGCAAAGGGATGACAGAATGTAAGATCTGAGATGATTCCATAGCAATGTTGATATCATGTTGTTGTATTTACATCTGATGTACTTTACTTTTCTACAGTGGAAATCCATTCCAAATAGTCAGAAACCAGCATGTTACCATCGGCGACCTTCAGATTTCTGCAGACTTTCAAACACCTGGAAACAGGCAAAAATGAGCTTATAATGAACACATACACGTGTGACATTATGAGCTCACCAGCTGGTTTTACTATCCATTGTTTCATGTCCTTCATATCATGAATAGTCAGCAGAAATACAACCCAAGGCTTCTGAAGGTGAAACTAAATCTAAAAGATCCAGTCCTTGGTCACCATATGAAACCACTTGCTACCTGTTCTTGAGCATGTTGTATACACAGAAACAATGATCTTTCATGCTAAAGGTGAAATGCAAGAGTAAAATGACAATTTGAAATGGACTCCCACCCTAATAATAGTACATATAGGTGACTTCTAAATCAATCAAATCAAACGATATATTAATGCGAGTCAAGCTTTAGTTATTAATTTGTTTTTGTGGACAATGTTCGAATTCGACTGACGAATCCTGCGACTCGAATCTAACACGATCAATGCACCGTACACCAGCCAGACGAAAATGGTCGACATGTTTGTTGACTAGCCGAGAAGTGCATACTAGTAAGGAACTTGTGAGGCAGTCCGAATAAATAGAAGGCGATTACTAACATCAAAGTCAAACCGAGACACCTCTTCATCGAAACACCAATGAGTTTGAAATTGGCAGGCATGCCATTTGTTTAAAAAAATACACAAAGAGGAGTTCCGAAAACAATAGGAAAACTAAAGAAAAAATGGGATCCAAGGTGACACCTGCGACTTAGCCGAATCTGCGACTTACAGAGGCGCGAGTTAGCGAGGGCCCACTGTAATATGGGGCACAACAACTTTTTGACAAAAGAAGATTTAAAATGGCCAAAATCAAGCAATACAGCATGTAATGCCATTTTAGTGAATACACTACAATAAATAAAACAGTCGGCTATAGTATTTAAAATGATGCCAAGAAATGTAATATATAAATAATTTGTTTTCAAAAGTTATTCTAATGAGTAACACACTGACATAACAAACAATACCCTAGGAAAGGATTTATCTGAATGACAACAGACTTGAATGTTTTAAGTGAAATGAAATGTCATGAAAAACAAAATATTTCAGAAAAATCTAAAAGATGAAGTATATATATATATATGAGTACATGAAATTTGTCTTATATGGGAACCCTCCCTACAAGTAAAATAAAAAACAAACCATACCATATAAGAGGACCCTGTACATTAATTGTATTAAATCGACACTAGCTGCACCTTGAATGTTATTTCAAAAGCTGCCTTATTATATGTCATGACTTAGTTGTTAGTATCGTACATCATGAACAGTATTGTATCATTTGTGGGTAAACACGTTTGGTTCTGCAATAAATCCAATTAATTGATTTTTAGGTCCACACCCAAAAATCAGTGTCCCAAAATGAATGTAATATCACGCTATTACTGTACTACTTATGTACTGAAAACAACCTCTGATTAACATGTACAATATCTAATTATTTATATTTGAATGATTTTCAGTGAATATATTGTTTGTTGTCTGATCAAACAATAATACTCCAGTGCAGCTTTAAGACTAAGTCAATGTGAGATAACCACAGAACTGTTCTCACAGTTATTTGGGGTGAAACAGAGATAGTGTTGGTTTTGTAAGTAATATAACAGACCTGTAAAGTAACATGCTAAGTAGCCATATTTAGTAATGCCTTGACACTCTTGATGCAGACCTCACGTAAAGTCATCAATTGTGTCAGCTTTCTGCCATACATTCAGTTGTAACAATGGAAACACTATAAAGTCTAATGTACTATCTATATTTGCACAATGTCGTTGTCGTCGTCGTCGTCGATTGATCCAATCTGCCACACCACAACAACCGTGTCAGCTATAACCAGTGTGCGTGAAGTGACCGAAGGTCAGGTCGTAGTTCTTGAACTGGGAATATTGACGGTCCTGGATTTTGTAGCCTGGGAATGGTTCACTTCGGAATGACTTGTAGGATGGACCACACAGAGCACTCTGAAAGTAGAATAAATTAAACCATTTGGTGAGTGAAAATATTAAGAAAGATGTTGGCTATCCGTAGAAAGGATTTCAATGATTGTGATCCAAATTAAATCATTTTAGCGTCTTTGTCTTTTTTGGAAGTTTAAATGGTGATGATCAAAAAAAAAGGCTGAAATTACTGACTAATGATATAAGTAATGCTACCTATCTGTTTACGTTACTGTATCTACATTGACATTTCAATTTTTGAAACACTGGGTGGACTTGATTGAGCGACCCGGTCGATTCCACTGGGGTCACGACTGGCTTATGCCATTGCCACATGCTTGGGATAGTTTGACTGACGAATCCAATCAAGTCCCAGCTGACAGTGTAAACCTATTCAAATATGACATCTCCTGATAGATGTCATAAAACTTGCACAGCTACTCTAAAATTATATTTCAACTCTTAGCTTCATATGTAAGGACATTATTTTGCTAATTTAAGTACACATCACAGAAATATAAACTTTCAGATTATGTTTATTGCTCCCTGCCACCATGTTTGACCGTCTATAACTGACAAAATTGGTCGAGCTATTCGGGCATCCCCGACAGAATGCGTGCGCACCACCCCTGTATCAAACAAGCATAAAAAACCTGAATCGATGTACACTGTGATAAACCGATGGAGTCAAACAAGTCCACCCACTAAATAAAGCTGATATTTATTGAATGCAAAAAATGAATCTTTCATCCACACGTACGTATGGACTTGTTCACCAGTCTAAATTCAGATGTTCAGTTTTTGCTTTCACTAAATATCAACTGTGTGTATATTGCTCCAAAAGTTTCAATATCTGTGTTGATACAGTAAATAACCTACACAGGTGAGCTTGCATAATTTCTTTTTGTTGTACACAAAAGAGAAAGTCTCTCTTTTACAGTCAGCATACCAGACTATGGACCTGTGCTTTTATTAACGGCAGTAACCAGGCGGTTTTCTTAGTAAGACCTAGGATTTGCACTTTACAAGTTGCCAAATTTAATAAAGCTGAAAGGTTATGAGTACCTCCATCTGGGCACAGCGCCCTCAGTGGCAAGAACATCAGTCTGGACTAGTGCCCTCAGTGGCAACGTTCAGTCATTTTTAAAAGTATCAGAATAGCTCGAGGGGTTTAGCAGTTAGACTAGTATGTATGTAAAATCTATGTGAGTCCCCTTTATTCTACCAGTTCCACACCGAAATTATGATACACGGTGTTGGCAACTATACCAGTTTACCATATTCCCCTCTTTCTGTTACTGGAGTTTCCCCACTGAGGGACTTTATATTTGATCACAGATCTCTATCATACAACTATACTTTAATTTTTGTAGTAAATTTTAATAGTTTACCTGGTTTGCAAATAAGGTCATCACAAATCTTCCAGGTTGGAATATTTTTATGATTCTCATCACAAGTTCAGTGTAATTCTCCTGTCAAGATATACAAATCATTTAATACACTCAGTAAGTTATGTTATGGCTGTGAAATTCAGTAATGTGGAGGAGAAAAGGGTTTTTCATTTTGTATTTGTTGAATATTGAAACTTAAGTATGTTTGTCTAATGAAAAGATAGTGTGAACCAACAAAAGACCAAGGCCATGTTTGCTATTCAATAAATTGAAAAAAAAAACACCCTAAAAATAAATAAATGATATGTACATTAAAGTAATCACTACATTAGGGACAGTCACACAATGTTGCACAAGCTCAATAACCGAACTTCGTTTGTTAAGGATAAAACCTCCTTCCCCCTCCCCCTCCCCCTAAGTGAATGACATTGACACATTTATATATGATATAAGCCATGATGAAAATTGTAGCAGTCACACCACTATACACACATTAAAATTCTATACCGGAAACCAAGCACTGTATATCAACATCTCAGTAGTAAATACAGAACCTGTTATCATTGAAGGCATGAAAGTTTTTGAAATTTGGTTAGCAGTGCGAAAATGAAGTTCAGCAATCGCATTGACCCCCTCCCCTAAATGAAGAAAAACAGTTCATTGAACTTGTTTGACATTGTGCAATTGTCTCTTACATCTAGTGTGTGTATACATCTGTTGTTTACCCATATATTGAAACATATGTATAAACAATTTGATTACTTGTGTTCCATACTAATGATTACAAAGACTGATTGCAATAAACAACACATGTATTAGTTCAAGTAATATTCACTCTCTGTCTTACCTTTGCAATGTTACTTTCAAAGCTAACATAGGAAAACTCTTTCTCTGGAGTCACATGAATTGTCATGTAGCCCTCCTATAAGAGACAAAACATCAAAATTGACAACAAGTTTTTTGGACAAAAACACATAGTCACAGGTAGCTGAAAATGCACATCCACCTCATTTGTACAAAATGATAAAATATAAATCACTACAAAATATGAAATATATTCTATCTCAGGACATCCATGGAAAATAACTTTTTACTACTTTCAAAACTTGATTAAAATCAAAGTTTATATGAAGAAAAAAAAATCTCCCCGGTTCTTGTTGCAAGGATATACAGGGTTCCAAGTTCTATCACAGGGTTTGTCAATATTACTGATATCAATATAGTGTTTTCCACAACTTGAGGATTTCTTTCTAGAGTTCTCATTGGCCAGTTCTTGATATAAACACAGTTAACATACTATTGGTTATTACTAAGATAGACATATTAAAACTAAAAACTACTGTCATTGCATGTGGTTGATTACACAATAGCAATGCCATGGTTATTATGCAGATTAACATGCTGTAATCAAGACAGTGTAAATACCGAAGTCCCCAAAAATGTACAGAGAATAATCATATCAGTTAGATATGAGATTAGATGTGCTGTTAACTTCAAAATAAAACTTATTACCAGAGATGCCACTCTATTAGGAGTATACTTCATGAACATTTACTGATAAATTACGACATGATAATTTAGTTTGTGTCAATGTCAAGTAATTGGTGAAAAGTCTGTCCTGTGATTACGTTGTATTTTATGTATGATTACTTACGTTTGGCATTAAACCATTCATGGAATATCCACAAGGATCAAACATCACGGAATCAACCTTCAGATCTGGAAACAGGTCTGCTATCCCAGATTTCTACAAGAAGCAGTTAAAAACCAAAGTCACTCACACATGTCAACAGTTCTCCTTAATTGGTATATGAAACATTTAGTGTTAATTAATATTCTTTTGAGAGAAAGTCTTTATCTAAAGACAACATCTCTTACTCTTATTCAGTTATATTTATAAACACTGCCCTCTAGCACCCAATGTTTTCACAAAGTGGGGTGAAAGGTCATGATATGACTTCAGCAAATGGTCAGCTTTTTAACATTTTATAATAACAAGCTTGATTTCACAAATGTTGAAAGCTAAATGTTTGACTGGAAATCATGGCACACCTTTCAATAGTGACTTTAAAGATTACTGTGGAGAATTACAAGGGAAAATGTTGCTGGAATAGAAGGTAGCAGTTTTGTTTGCATGCCTTCACTGGCTGAAAAAAAAGAGGTGCATTGATTGGGAAAATGCATTTTAACCAAATTGTTACTTTAGTATAAGAGTCATATATATGTATATATGTAGAAAATAAAGGACATTTTAGAGTTTTTTAAGAAGAAATTTAAAGATGATTTTGCATGGAATAGAAGTACACAAATTTTGTAGCTGTCAGAAGACTTCAATGTTGGAATTTTGACAATAGCCTGCACACAAAAGCATGTGTGACTCTGTGCATATAGTAGTGTGTGTGTAATAGTGTGTGGGAGTATGCATGTGTGTGTGTGCATGTAGTAGTGTGCGTGTAATAGTGTGAGGGAGTATGCATGCATGTGTGCATGTAGTAGTGTGCATGTAATAGTGTGAGGGAGTATGCATGCATGTGTGCATGTAGTAGTGTGCGTGTAATAGTCTGTGTGGGAGTATGCATGTGTGTGTGTGCATGTAGTAGTGTGCGTGTAATAGTGTGAGGGAGTATGCATGCATGTGTGCATGTAGTAGTGTGCATGTAATAGTGTGAGGGAGTATGCATGCATGTGTGCATGTAGTAGTGTGCGTGTAATAGTGTGAGGGAGTATGCATGCATGTGTGCATGTAGTAGTGTGCGTGTAATAGTCTGTGTGGGAGTATGCATGCGTGTGTGTGCGTGTAATAGTGTGTGTGTAATAGTGTGTGGGAGTATGCATGCGTGTGTGTGCGTGTAGTAGTGTGTGTGTGTGTAATAGTGTGTGGGAGTATGCATGTGTGTGTGTGCATGTAGTAGTGTGTGTGTGTAATAGTCTGTGTGGGAGTATGCATGCGTGTGTGTGCGTGTAGTAGTGTATGAAGGCTGAAATTTGGTCATGGTTAATGATTGTATGGCACACAATGCATGAAGCTGTCTGTGAGTCAAAACTGTAAGTGAAAGAACTCTGTGTCTTCTTAAAAGTGTGTTACAGTAGTAGTTAGGCAGGTTATGATTACTGCTTGTTGCTAATATTAAAAGTACAGTGAGAACAATACTGAAAATGAGTGGTAACTTCAAATATTCTCAGGCCCTCACTTCTGGTCACAAGACAGCTTTTTGAATAGCACTCCTAGTGGCCAAACCATGAAATCTTATCTCTCTCTATTACTAGAATATGGTATATGCTAGACTAAGTAACATGCAATGTAGTTCATTGTTGTCAACATTAGCTGTCATATGTAACCATACAAACACAGGTCACACCCATGGATGAGTTTATACTTGTACTACACACAGTAATCAAAGTTAATACTAGCAATGCCAGCCATCATAGCCCACAGACTTGGCTCCTGGCTCAATGTACTGGCTTTGAGTTTACACAGAGTTCCAGGAAAACGAAACTGTCAAGCCAGATAGCAAAATCTTTTTGAGTAAAAGCTTCTTCAAATGCTAGGGTAATAGTAAAGGTTAATGATTAAAAATGTATGTCTGTCATCAAAAAAAGGGGGCTGGGAAGTTTGTCAATGTCAAAATGCAACACACAACGTTTTCCACAACATGCTGAAACACCAACAATAACAAACAAACAAACAAACCATGCAAAGTTTGTTTTAGGAGTAGGAAATATGTAGATTTCATTTCCCATAGTTGCATTTTTTTTTAAATATTGAGTCAAGTATAGCATTAGAATAGATAGACCAATGATTTTCTCTACAGCAATCACATGACTAAACACATGATGAAGACAGGCCTTAAATAAGGCTACAATACACAGAGTTGAATAACCAACACAGAGAAAAGGCATGAGGATAGTTAGAGCAATCACATGACCAGTACACATGGAAATGTGCATATAGGATTGGCTATGAAAGTCACATGACCAACAGAGAACAGGTACATGAGGATAAGCTATATACATTATAGCTATCACATGACCATTTTACAGGAATGTGAATATGGGATTGGCCCTGAAAGTCACATGACCAACATAAAGGCAAGGTACATAAAGATTGGCAATATAGCAATCACATGACCGTTTGACATAGAAACGTGAAAATGGGATTGGCCCTGAAAGTCACATGACTATTAAACATAAAGGCAAGGTACATAAAGATTGGCTATATAGCAATCACATGACCATTACACTTGTGAATTAAAGCACTTTTACATGTTCCCATCTCTATTTTTTTTTGTTAGAATCAATATTTAACCTATTAATATGTATGTTAATAATAACAAATTACATTAAAACCACTCTACTTTTTTGAAAAGTGATGATGCTAGCTGATGCAAATTAGTTATTGTGAAAATATTTGTAATATATTTCATACTACGTTGAAAAAACTATGTTGCTGCACATTATGTGATAGAAACAGTATGAAGCTGCTGATTGGATGGTGACAGTTTTGTAAACTATCAGTAGCAAATCAAAGTTACTCTTACAACATTATTTCAAACCTACAGATGTAAATTGCATGCATAATTTAATAATTGCATAATTTGTTATACACAACATGTAAATTTAAATCTACAACAATATTAGCAAGGTTGTTAGATAATGGAGAGATCTCTTTCACCAGTGAGGGCGACGCAATCTCATTTGGTTAAACTTATGGTGAGTGTTTTAAAACCAAGAGTGAATGCGAGCGTGACAGCTATGATATAGAGCTGCATCACCCACTCACGTTTGGGAGTTTGTCTGTCATCGTTCCGTTCCCGTTATGTGAAAACGATCCGGAGATGATGAGCTAAATGAGACAGAAACATGCATTACCATCATCATACAGGTACATAAACATAAAATAATCATGTATAATAATAATAATCATCATCAGAGAATTGAAATGAGGTACAAGTTGGTTTAGCTCTAGAAAAGTAACCAGTTAGTAATTGCAGGAATATGGCCCCAACATCCCCAACTCCATGGAACCCTCACCCTAAATCTATCCATTCATACTTACTACTGTCACTTTTCAGTTTTTTTTCAAGTACAATATTGCTACTGTAGTGTAACACCATCAATTACTCGTGTTTACACTACAGATCATTTCAGAAAACACAAACTCTTTCTTCTATGATTTAAGATTTGGACTGATTCTATCTTTCTATCTTTAAATAACATTTCAATGATTAGATAATGGAAAGACACATTGACTGGTGTGGTGAGACCATGAGGTGTGTCTGTGCACAAGCACTTGACATTAAACAGTGAAGATATTTAAACAATAATGTACGCCCTCCCAGCCCATAATGGACGAAAGCAAACTTTGAACGACATAATGGGCGAGGCGACAGCCGAGCCCATTATGGAGTGCAAAGTTTGCTTGAGTCCATTATGGACTGGGAGGGCATACATTATTGTTATTATTTTATAGTTTTGCCAATTCCAGTGAATTTGTAGACCGAGAAACGCAAAACAACGTATAATATACACAGCGCTGAACATCGTCTGCCATGTTCGGCCCGGAAGCTGAATACTAATCATAGCGACACACGTACGTACACGTACACACACATACTTCAATGAACTGCTGTGAACACAAATTTGTTTCATGAATGCGTTGTATTTTTAAAGAGTGGAAATGACAATCATAAGTAACAACATACATTTCGAAAAAATACCTAGTCGTATGAAGAAACAGAACAAATAAGCTTGTATTGTTATGCTCGTTCTGGGGCCGCGATGCCCAATAACGGAGTACATTATCAGTAATAATGTACAGCGATGACGTCACAAAATTCACTGGAATTGGTAATGCTATAATATAATACTGAATAATGAAAATAAAGATTGAAATATAAATTAGAAACCCAATGCAACATAATATATACATTCGGCGAAATTTAGTTCATGTGAACTAGCATACGTACTCTGTATGCATGACTACCAGCGGGTAGTACATGAAATGTGTTCTATATATACTTCAACACACATTGGCGGCAAGTTGTCGTATGAATGTGTATACATGTATTATGTTACATTGGGGTTTCTAATTTATGCATGTATTTCAATCTTAATTTTCATCGTTAAGCATCTAGTACTTGTGTGTCTGTGTATGTGTTTGCATCACAGGAATGCTGATCTTTCGGTTTGTTAATATACAATGTACATTTATATGGTTGGGAGGCATTTTTAGTCTTTTTAAACATGAAATGCACCTTGGAAATAAACTTTTGCTGTTTCTTTGCTCGAGAAAACTCCAACCCAGTTGAGATTAAGAATAAACAAGCGACCTATCGGTCAGAATAGCTCCGCTGTTTTTTTTTTTAATTTAATTTTTTATTTTGGTGACATGTAGAAGTGGTTCAGGTCTTCAGCTCTTCACTATGCAGTTTTGTTTTAGCGATGCAATAAAGTGGTTAGTGGTTTCATATGATGTCTCACTATAAAACACATTTTACACAAAAGTTGGTAATGTATTGTACTTTTATACCATAGTCACCATTTTATGACAAAAATCTACTGTTATGAAAAATTGCACAAAATCTCAGAAAAAAATGACTGGGAAATGCACACAAGAAAAAGAAAAAAAAGAGGATTTTGAGGTTGGCTATAAATAATTCCAGTGTCTTACAGCTGTAACCCTGGAAAATTTTAATGATGAATGAAATAAACTAGGGATCTAAAATAATTTTGAGGCAATTTGAATTTCAATTTTCTAACAAATTTACAAAGTCAACAACATTCAACTTGTACTAGTTGTGGTAGATATATATAGGGAAGAAATGTATTAATCGCCATCTTAGTTTCCGTACGGCGACAATCTCAAGTACCCGGAAGAGAGTCATTCTCAGCCATACGTTACAGTGGTAACACTCGTTCATGTTCGGTTACCTTTCACAAAGAAAACACAACGAAATGGTTGAAATGATCTTTTTTTATTTCTTTTCATCACAACAACAAAATCTGTGTGATCAAAAGTGTTGTAAACTAAACCAGAAAGAATTATCGGACTGGCTAAACTTCCCGATGAACTGGAGTAAGGTCCTACTACTTCCAAGTAAGCCTCGATAGTACTATAGTACGTGAGAAAATCGTCTCAAACTAGCGATACAACTTTCAAAATATAACTTGACATGTCTTCATTTGTTAGAGTTATACAATTCAAGATGGGTTTTCACTCGAAAACAACAATTCTGTGAATAATGACACTCTGATCGCAGCGATTTCTCGGACGATGTTACCACTGTAACGTATGGCTGACAACGACTTGCTTCCGGGTTAGTCCCTCGTGCATACGGGTGGATTGTCGGCGATTAATACATACAACGTCTGATATTTTAATTCACAGTGTTTCTTGTGACCGGCGCCTGTCAGCAGACTCTGCCATTTTTTTCATCATTCCATTGTATTTAAACCTTGTACTTGACATTTCGCAATATTTATAATTCTCAACAAAATACCTCAACATGCCTCACTTCGCTCGTACTCAAAGCAGCGCCGCGCGGTATGATCACTGACACTGATGACATGAGAGAGAACCTTTTCGGATTTACATGTAAAACGGGGAAAGATACGCAAAACATAATGCAAAGTCTGAAGCCAAATTAAAGTTGTAATTATTTTAATTATTTTTACTTGCCAAATATTTGCATTTTGGAAAGGCAAGACACGTTCATGTCGTTTAACTTTACATGTGAACTGTCGGCCATAACTTCAACCGCATGCCTGGCATGCCCTTCCTTACGCAAGTTGTCTGAATTCTGGTTCACTGTCATTCCAAATTGCACGACAATATAGAATTAACCACAAGTTACATGTTATCTGAAAACATCACACTTTTATAGTGGGTCTGAAGTGTGATTTTAGTGAGTACCAAGAACGTCCTGTGTTGATACTCAAGATACTTGCTGTGGAAAATCGCTCGGTCAAATGAGGTCACCTTCAGCTTCTGGTCGAATCAGGATAGAGTATGCAAATGAGGATGTTGCGGACTGGCTGATTATGTAGAAAGGTGCAGAATTGGATTTGAAGTTTACAACCCTGTTTCGAACAAACGCTTGTCATTTGGGCGCCCAATGCGTAGAATTATGACTATAGCACATATTACATTGCTTGTTTGACGTCAATAGTGTCTTTTGAAAAGTGGCAGTTTACTTAAAGTCTCGTCGACTGATTTCCAATATGGCGTCGGTCATTATGCTCATTAACATATTCATTTTTTTTTCAAATTACAAAAAAAAAATCATAAAAAATAAAAATGAGGATGTGCTGACTTGAAATTAACAAATCTGAGTAAGCTACCCCCTGCGCATCAACACGCCAGATATCAAAGCAATCTAATAAGAGGTTTTCAAGGAGTTGATGAAAATGACATTTTATGAAAAAAAATCATAAAAAATTGAAAATGGCACAGATCAACTTGGCATGAACAAATCTGAATAGCCTCCCCCCAGGGAACATGCACACCAAATATCGAAGAATTCCGACTGTCACTTCCGGAGTAGATAGTAAAAATATAAAAGTTTGACGGACACCTATGATTCACTCTACTCTCTATACCTCAATACCCACCTATACCTAAAGCTACGCTTTCAGCTTTCGCTGACAGCGGAGCTAAAAAACAGGGGTCACGGAACAAATTGTTGAAATAGAGGTCAAAGTGTCATCATAATGAAGCCATTTTAGAATCAAATATGGCCGCCTACTACTGTGTTTATTTGACGGGAAAATAACAGATTGTTGATTTTCTTGAAAACAAGATGGTGCACCCAAAAATTTCTTCTATCGTTTCAAAAGTTAAGTAAGCGTTGCAAAGTTGGAGAGATTTTAAGAACTTTGAATTTCAGGGAAATTTGTCCCTGAGTAGCATGCAACCTTTGTGCTATAATATGGAAAGGAGTAATATACCATGATATTGACACTTACCTGAGTGACTTCTTGTGAAGTCTGATCCTCAGTTTTATAGAACTGTCTCATCACACCTTTATCCAAATCACTCATTAATATCTGTATGCTAGGTTAAGATATATTGCAGTCACAATGGTAATCACAATTCAGAATACTTTTAACCATATGAAAGTTAATACTGTTTGGGTTTATGACCTTCTAGGCTCCTGTCAGGTAAACACTAGAATGCCGTGCATTGTATGGCTGTATGACCTTCCAGCCCAGTAAACACTAGCATGACATGCACAGAGTATGGCTGTATGGGCTCTCTAGGAGTACTAATCTTTAGAATGCCATGTACTGTATGGCCCTCTAGGCCCAGTAAACACTAGAATGCCATGTACTGTATGGCCCTCTAGGCCTAGTAAACACTAGAATGCCATGTACTGTATGGTCCTCTAGGCCCAGTAAACACTACAATGCCATGTACTGTATGGCCCTCTAGGCCCAGTAAACACTAGAATGCCATGTACTGTATGGCCCTCTAGGCCCAGTAAACACTAGAATGCCATGTACTGTATGGCCCTCTAGGCCCAGTAAACACTAGAATGCCATGTACTGTATGGCCCTCTAGGCCCAGTAAACACTAGAATGCCATGTACTGTATGGCCCTCTAGACCAAGTAATCACTAGAATGCCATGTACTGTATGGCCCTCTAGACCAAGTAATCACTAGAATGCCATGTACTGTATGGCCCTCTAGGCCCAGTAAACACTAGAATGCCATGTACTGTATGGCCCTCTAGGCCTAGTAAACACTAGAATGCCATGTACTGTATGGCCATCTAGGCCTAGTAAACACTAGAATGCCATGTACTGTATGGCTATAGATCTTCTAGGAGTAGTAATCTTTAGAAAGTCATGTACTGTTTGGCTATAGGACATTCACTCAAAGGATCCACACTCCACAAAACAAGTTGTTTCGGTTAAACTATAAGGATACTTCCAGGGTCTGGTCTGGTTGCTGCACACTTGCCAGTACATCTAATGTATACAAATACCTATAGAACGGATCATAAAAAAAACATAAAAAATGGTTATTTCTGAGATGCCATGACTTTTCTGTCGCTGTATCAAATTTGCTGATATTTTATCCAAAATCATTTGAAAATTGATGAACAATGTTTTTCCCAACAGTCAACAAAATGTATTTTACTGCATGTGTGCCATCTTTCATTTTTTTATTCGATCAACTACTAAAAATAGATTGATGGTTCTGATAGCAGGGCATATATATTAATATCATAAACATATTTTATGTCACTGAAAATAAATATGGTTTATGTATATGTTTGTATGCTGCATTCAGTTCAAATAAAAAAAATATGAGTTACTGAGGTACATGTAAGCCATAATCCCTGTCCATATTTGATCTGGATCCAATCTGAATTAAACTGATCCAGATCACTTTAATTAGCATCAAATCCACTTTCCATCTACACTAAAAAATTGAAAGATGAATTCGATTCCAATTACATTAGCGTAGCTATCCAGACATGTACCAGCTTTGATTCGGATTACTTATTATCAAACTAATTCACTCCAGTACACGCCTGTCAACATCAGGCCTAACTGACAGACACACACAGACAGAGATAAAGACACACACACACGGACACATGCACGCACGCACGCACACACACACACATACACAACTAGCTATCAATTCTTTTGAAAATTCCCTACTTGGAAAATTCTGTTCTATTTCTACCACTCATAAATTAATAATATGCCAATGCCATTCAGTTCACATTTTTTTGCATGGAGCTTTCAGGGGATTGATAAATCATATTTATGTACACAGCAGATTGCTTTTAATTTTGTTGTATCTAATGGTTAATGATTTACAATTTACTATAAAGTGAAACCCTGTTGAAAAGTCCACTATGCTTGGATAGAAAACATTGCAAAAACGTGGCATCTATTTCCTGTGTTTCAGCCCAGATGACTAGTAAGACTTAAATAATGATGTTTGTCTAATTACATGTACTAATGAACAGTATTGCTAAGTCTGGGCTAGCTGGGTTGTTAAGCTGTAGAGTACTACATGTAACTGCAATTCGACGGGTCCATCTTTTGAAACTGTTTTCCTAACTACATTGCCTTACTCTTAATATGATACATCTCCTGAGATGTACTGAATTATTAACCCTTCACAGCCTGACACCCTACATGTATATTATAGGATGTAACTACATAAAGTTACAGAAACCAAGTCAGGGTTAACTTGTGTGTATAGCTGTACATAACACAGTGATGAATAAATTTTTACGTTTTACGGTACAGATCCTAAAAACAGTGCCTCTACTAACCGGAACAAATTAAATTTATTTGTACTCAAAACGTCACAAATTTTTCTTTGTACTATTGTCAAAAACATAAAATAAGTTAAATGACATTTTTTACACCAGCATCCCTTCCATATCTTCAATTCCATCTATTTCTGATATCATAACAGGTTTAGGAAATTAACAACTGATGAAAAATTATGTTCATAAAAAAAAATATGCCCATAGTAAATAATGTTTAACGTCATCCATCAAATCCTGTTATAATAACAAAAAATTTACAGGAAATAGTAAATTAACAAACTAGTAGCATATGGTGTGTATAGATATACTTATGTTTCATATCACCAGAAGCTATGTACATAAATCTAGAACTAGTACAGATGACAATGGTATCAGATGGATAAATGTACATGTAAGGGAAATATCAAAGCTGTTCTACCTAATAACTTAACAGTATGGTCAATGGAACGATTTTACAAAAATAGTAAATAAAACTCTTGGTACCTGCAATAGCATTTTTACCTCACACTAGACAGTCAATATCAGGGCTCGAAATTAGCGGTGGTCTTGCATCCAAAAACCATCACTTTTTCATTTTGGACCACCAAATTTAAAAAGTTGGTGGTCTATGTAGACCACCAATTAAATTTTGTTCGTTTTGAGTCCTTTGGTGATGGCCTTGTTCGATAAATGGTGGTTCAAAATGAAAAAGTGGTGGCCTTTGGACCCAAGACCACTGTTAATTTCGAGCCCTGGGCAATGGTAGTAAGATATTTGTCTAGCCAGACAGTGAAGTATAGGAATGTTACTATGAATTTTGTTGTGACAGATAACGTTTTGTTTCAAGGCTTCTGATTTCCATTGTATTTACAATATCATACTCAATGTAACATGTTAATATTAGCAATTACAGTACCTGAGTACCTGAATCATTTATTTATTTTTAGACATAATTATTACATATTTCATATGTTTTATAATATCAAATGTTGCTTCATGGAATGTATGCATTCATTATTTTGTACATTAAAATTCTACATTAGATAACAATGACTCAGCATACATGTACATTAGTGAAAAAAAATCAATGGCAAGGTACATATATAATTTTATATAACTTATAAAAATAACACTGTGTAATTGAGAAAACCCTGGCATGTAGACTGTGCCTCTTCGATATTATTAAGTCAATTACTAACCGGCAATGAAATAGAAATAAAATATCAGTTAGTCAAACTTTTATTATGTGAAACTAATTTGCCGATAATATTTTCATTACAAATAGTAAAATAATCAAAGATTAGATTTTTCATTATGCAAGGGCTATGTGGTTGTTAAACTAAAGCACTGTGTAACAAAAGCTGGGAATAAAAAAAATTGTAAAATTAGATGTATGTTTTATTGCACAAATGACTGAATCAATCAATCAATCAATCAATCAATCAATGAATTAATTTGATTAAAAAGATAACAGTATTCTGCTTTTGATACAAAAATTTTTTTATTGCACTCTAGTAAATTTATGTATGATGTCTCTAAAATGTACTCATTGCTGCTAGGATCAACTAAAGGTGTATTCATAATGACAGAAATGAAATCAATTAAAAGTGGATAGTGAGTGATGGTTACGTTAGTTTAGGGATAGAAACAGACTGAGACAGAGAGATAAGGGAGTTACTGGAAGGTGAGGGATAGAAATAGGCAGACAGATAGGGAGTTACAGGAAGGTGAGGGATAGAAATAGTCAGAGAGATAGGGAGTTACTGGAAGGTGAGGGATAGAAATAGTCAGAGAGATAGGGAGTTACTGGAAGGTGAGGGATAGAAATAGGCAGAGAGATAGGAGTTACATGAAGGTGAGGGATAGAAATAGGCAGAGAGATAGGGAGTTACAGGAAGGTGAGGGATAGAAATAGTCAGAGAGATAGGGAGTTACTGGAAGGTGAGGGATAGAAATAGTCAGAAAGATAGGGAGTTACAGGAAGGTGGGGGGTAGAAATAGGCAGAGAGATAGGGAGTTACTGGAAGGTGAGGGATATAAATAGGCAGAGAGATAGGGAGTTACAGGAAGGTGGGGGTAGAAATAGGCAGAGAGATAGGGAGTTACTGGAAGGTGGGGATAGAAATAGGCAGAGAGATAGGGAATTAGGGGGAAAGTGGGGGATAGAAATAGGCAGAAAGATAGGGAGTTAGGGGGGTGGGGGATAGAAATAGAGAAAATAAACCTAATTTGTTTTAAAAATCAAAAGATTATTTTCATTTGGCATTTACAAATGAACGAAATTTTCCTTTTTTAAAAAAAAATAAAACCACTCTGCAGATGACACATTTATCAATGCAATAAACGAACATCCAGTTAAGAAAGAATTTTAAGAATTTTTACTCTACGTTTCATGAACAGCCAGCCAGGATGAGGGTTCATGTAAGCTAGCTCTATTATATGCATTACATCTTGCATTCTTCCAATCTGTTTTTCATTACAGTTACACAGGTTGACATGAAATGTCATTTTCAATCACAGTGAATCTTTTACGTAAAATTCATACTACACTAGTCATGTCAAATTGAGCCTTGGAATGGGTATAAAATCTCCCTATATAGAGAGCATGCACTGACAGCTATATTTATGGGAAGCTTCTACAATCATGACATCAATAATTTCTTGGCATATCCAAAAATAATGTCATTGCATTATTTGTGTAGTGTAAATCAAAATACTATTGATACTAAGTGCACATTAAGTAGAAAGTGTTTGAATGAAGAATCTGGAAGTTCTTTTTCCTGATTTTTACAAATTATGCTTTTGGAGGAATAATTATATTGTTCTCCAATATTTTTGTTCATTTCGTTGGAAAATATTTGTGACATAATGGTTTTGTCACTTCTCAGTTATCAACTCATTGAGTTGTAGCCGCTCACTTTAGGTCACTCGCACCCCCCCCCCTCCCCCCTCCCCACCTGAGAAAAGTATTGGTGTTATCTCAATATCTTCCAGTTGCTATAGTGATGGTTACACACGTTACAGTGAGAAGAATACCAGTGTAATTTGTCATATGAAATAAAATAAGATGCACCACACAAAAAAATACATTACGATGTGGACTATGCTCTTGTAATGATCAGAAGTCAGGGCCATGTCAGCTATAAGGGTACACATCTAGCATTCTATGGTTGACACTTTCAAACATTTTACACAATCACTTTACCATCTGTTTTCATGAAGTTGTTGCCCACAAATACCACAGATACATGACCCTGTTAAGATGGGAAAGTCTTTAAAATCTGGAAGTTTCAACGGAGTTCTTATTTGTTTGCTTCTGATCAGGCAGTATAAGAGACTACATGTATGTATGCTACCAGATCTGTGTTGTTTACGATTGAAACCATTTACCCTGAAACAGTACCCCATCTGACTTTGCAAAAATCTTACATACATTGTATATTTCATCATCTGACTTGACAAAAATCTTAGGAACATGGCTGGATATCGTTGTTCACTTATTTTCAATTGTGCCTATACTAGTAATGCATGTGTATAGCACATGGATTGGTAGTCATGGTAACAACCAAGAAATCAATTTATTGTTACTTTCATGAAATACACACTAAAGGTGGTAAAGTTCTATTTCAGGTGATGAAAAAATTGTTTTGTAGGGCTCTCAATCGGTTTGAACTCAGTATTCTATGAAGATATGTAGAGATTATTTGACTGGAACTAAATGTATATGTGTGTCAATGGAAAATTTATCAAACACAGGAATTTTAAACATTTCAATGTCAGGAAAATTGGGCTGTGCATATATATATATTCTTATGGGGGCAAAATTCAGTTCATTGGGTCAAAATGCAGACTTTTACTGCCAAAGTGTTCTCAGTGTTGACTGTTCTGATCATGTACACTTGCAACGTATTCCTTGGATTTGATAGCTCACATGTATTGTATATACTCACCAACAATGTCCATTCATTCTACCCAGAACATAGGCTGCACCATCTATAATGATAATAAGAATGGGAGAAATTATCATTAAACACATCATGGCATCACAACTGTTTCAAATTCTTCCCTGTTATTACAAATTATATTTTTCATTGTAAGTATGACTTGCAACATTAATACTTTATTTTCAACTCTATAAAGGAAGGTTATGTTATGTGTGTGTGTGTGAGTGTGTGTGTGTGTGTGTGTGTGTGTGTGTGTGTGTGTGAATGTGTATGTGTGTGTGTGTGTGTGTGTGTGTGTGTGTGTATGTATGTCTGTCTGGTATGAATGTCTGTGCATGTTTGTGGTTATATCTCAAAAAGTACTTCACCAATTCTGATTTTGATAAAACTTGCTACAAATCTTCCATATTATGGTAATGACATTTTTGTGAACATTCTTTGAATATTAATGAGTAATTTGCATAATTAACCTTTTCTTTATTTTCATCATTTCTATCCTGAAACCATTTGATCTCATCTTGGTACATAAATGGTATTTATAAGTACAGAGAACTATTAACAAGAATGTACTTCCATGATAAGTGTATCATTTATGACAGAACACATAGCAGGACAAACCAACTAAGTTGATATTTACAAGTAAGAGCCAAACGTCAAGAAAAATATTAAAAGTGTAATATAATTACTTTGTACATCATGTATCATTTATGGCAGACAATGAAAAACAAATCACAAGAGAGTGGTCAAATATTCCTCTTTTGCCCAACTAGGAATTAGTTTTGTACCCACTTGGGAGAAAGAGGATTAAACAGTTTGCAGTCGAAAACTCTAAGCTTATCAAATTACAATGAATAACACTGAAGTAAAGCACTTTCTCTATGTGCTACACACATGATTTATAGCATTCATATTACAATGAAAAACACTGAAGTAAAGCACTTTTTCTATGTGCTACATTCGTTTATAGCATTCTTATTACAATGAATAACACTGAAGTAAAGCACTTTCTCTATGTGCTACACACATGATTTATAGCATTCATATCAAGTGTAAAAGTATACTGTTTCAATTGGTTTATTTACAAGCCTAGCATGTGGCCTTTCTAATGTGATCAATTAGCAAATGAAACAGTATACTTTTACACTTGATATGGATGCTATAACGATTGTGGTACATACAGAAAACATTTTACTTTGGTGTTATGGGTTGTGTGTTACGTATATTGGTTAAAATTTTAGCAATCAGGATTGAAACTTACTTGGAAAGATCTTGTCCAGTACACTAACCTGTAAGATAGTAAAGCATGGATAAATGATGGAATTCAATATTAACCACCAAACTTAAAATAGTATTCTGAAACACACCTAAAGTGATCACATGGATGAAAATTGACTATTTATATAGAATTCTGAATCTATAAAACAACACTGCTTTATTTTATCTACTTGGAAATACATGTACAATGTGAAAGAACATATGTATATCAAGTCCTTGTTTGTAACTAAATAAATTGGCAAACATTGAATTAAATGTATAAAAAGTAGGCACAGTACAATAACAAACTTTTTTATACACTTTTTTCAGTTTTTGCAATTTTTTTTCAGTTACGAACACAGACTTGGTGCATGTTGTTCCATTTTTTTTTTCAAGTAGGAAAATACAGGAAGGTTGTCTTGTAAACAAAAATCCAAAATAAATAGCAATTTCTCATCCATATGGTCACTTTAAAAGTTAAACTCTAAGACCAGTAGGACAACACACACATGATCTTGAATGTACCGTGTCTCAATACTAGGGTAGGAAGATAGATTTTCATTTGATTTTCTTTTTAATTTTTGAATCATACTTTTTAAAAATCTGTTCGGGAAAGTGTTGTAACAGCAAAATAATAATTAGTTGTGAAGAAATACATGTATTATGAAATCTATTCACCTCAACTTCAAATTTTAGAAATAAAAGTTAGAATAAATCTTACTCACCTCATGTTCAAATTTTTGGTGTGGACCATGTTGTAAATCAGGACGCATGAAATTCTTTCTGGAGTAAAAGATATCCTACAAAAACCGAATATATGAGATATATTATTAATTTGATCTGCTTTAGTTGATGTCCAGTGAGTCATGAATAGTCGTTTTTCGTCACTCTATGTCATGAGAATTCCAGGTATTGGGAAATAAAAATATTCATGTCATACAAAAATGATGAGTAAGAAACCACACAGCAGTAAGGTAGAAATGATAGACACAGGCGTTAAAGCGCTTGGCGAAGTAAGCATACAATGTATGTTAATTGGGCACCTCAGTGATTTGCATACCCAGAATTCCCTACCCCAGTATACAGGAATTCAGTTCATGGTTGATTTGAATAATTTAAATTCCTTTATTTTCAGAGCAATAGCACAGTATTGACATCGTGAAATAGACTTTTCGTGACTAACTAGACATAAACGAAATCAGTAAGGACAAAATCATCCCTGCCTGTTTCTTGAAATAGAGTGTACAATTTGTGAGTACATCCAAAAAGTTCCGTTATTGAATCTTTCTGTTGGTTATGCTCAAACAGAATTACTAAACATGATTCAGAAAGTACATTAATGCAATTCTTCAGATGAAATATAAATAAAACAGAAAAACCCCACATTCATGTCTGTGTTCCTTTATAGAATAAAACAATGTCAAATCATGTTACCTCTATCTCCTCAAATCCCACTTCCTTGGCTAACTTTAGGATATCCTCCAAGGCATACAGTAGAGTAGTCGTTCCACATGTCTTCAGTATAAATCTCCTTTTAGCTATAAACATGCTACTCTCACTACAAACAAAGTCAAAATTAAAAGTAGAATTCATCTAACAAATAAATTCTTTAAACTTTTGCTGGTACTTTGTTGAAGAAGACTTCAACATAATATTCTCAGTTATCAAATCGATACAAAAAATCTGGGGTCACCAGACACATTTAAATAGAGGTGAAACTCATAATTTAGTCATTTTACCCAATATGGTCACCAAACTGAGAGTTCAAGAGTACATATGTGAAACTGCTAAGAAATATACAGGTGGGCCCGCAATGTCAGCCCAGGGATTCAGGTCTGTGCCATGGCAAATTTTGCAAGTCATTAATTATGTAAATCTTTATTTTTGGAGGCTAGGAATACAATGTACAATATAGGCTAGGAATACTCTGTTTGTAATAGGTTTGTTGTCCAAGGTCTGATGTCTGCCATTGTAAAAAATTGTATGTCATAAGTGTGTCAGTCAGTGGCACATCAAACTGGCTTAGTAGGCACACAGTAACATATGCAGCATGTTTGCAATTTTATGTAAATTTTATCAAATGGTGACACCTGACATACTACTCAAGGGTCATAAAAAGGTCATGAAAGCCTACTATATAAGGAAGACTGCAGAAAATACATTCATTATGAACATTCCGATTTGTAAATTGAAAACCCCAGAACCATGTAAACATGTTATAACACACAGTTACCGTCCAAACATTTTGCTTAGTGTCTAGGTATAATAAATATAAATATAAATAGACATTATTGATATGACATAAGAAAGTGATTTCAATTATTACCATAAAAAATCTCATATTTTTATCTCAATTTTTTATGTTGCTGGAATCTACTCAACTTTCCCTGGCAAGTCAACAACTTTCCCCCTCAAAAATCAGAACTAAAAAAATAAAAGTACAAAAATAAGTTAGGTTGGTATTGATATTTTTTACTTAGGGTCATGACATTTTAATATTTTGTGTTATATTTCTTTCATTTACTATATTCATGACACATAATCCTTTTTTTTTTAAAACTACATATTGACTGTTGAGACTTAACAGTGAAAAAAACAGGCAGGGTTTGGTAATCAGAAACACACAATTGGTTTTTTTGCTTTACAATAATTACCACTGTAAATACTGCAATGGCAAGTGAGGTTTCGGCTTACTGAGACACACACTAAAACTATTATTTCTTGATGTGGTAGATTACACACGTGGGCGATAGCACCACAGTAGAGGGCTTCTTTTATGTGGATATATAAGAAAGTGTTTATACTTGAAGTCTCAAAAATATACACTGCAAAGATTATGGAAGTCATCAGATATGCCTATTTACTGTGAGTACAATTAAATCAATATTCATTCAATAGCTTATATCAACATATTGCAGAACAGGGCTCAAAATTAACAGTAGTCCTGTGTCCACAGCCTACCAATTCTTGTCATGGGGCTACCATAATTTGCAGCTGGTAGCCCACTCAGGGTAACACAGATTATCAATTTACGGGATGGAAGATTTACAGATATACATGTAAACATATTTTAATAACAAACATATTTCTAATAGAGGAACTCTGTTTTCAGTTCTGGAATATGGGACTATTATTGGTCACCATCCTTGGGCTACCACTTTCTGAAATTGGTAGCCCACTAGGACTACCACAGAAAAAAAGTTAATTTCAAGACCTACCTGAGAAATAGTTTTGGTTTGCCTCTATCCAGGTACATTGTAATACTATAACTTGTTTACCACTTTTGTATTTATGAAAACTGTTAGTACAATGAGTGTAAAAATAATAATTTGTAATCAGATTTTAATAGCCATACCTGAGGACATAGGAATCCTGGTCTTCAGTCTTAGTTTCACTCACTATTTCACATTTTACTTTTTTCAATAACACTTCTAACTTCTCTCTGCAAAGCAAACAAGAATAATTCTCAAATTTATATTTCTCATTTTCTGGCATTATAGTGTTTTCCTAAGAGCAGTAAGTACATGTAAGTAAATTCTCAGGGTTTGCAAACAAAAATCATGGTGATATTGTATTATGGAAAAGTATGTTTAATAGTTTGACTCCTTTCCCCCTTCCTGTTACCATGGTTTCCAAACTTTGATAAAAAGTATTAAAGATACGAATCAAAAGTATTTGAAGACACTTGAATTCCTCCATAAACGAGCTGGTCGACTGCTCCTTGAAGTTCCTGATGATACTAGTGTGGGTTGGGTTTATGAAAACTTGGGTTGGGTCAGCCCTCAAATTAGATGGAAGCGCCAACTGGCAACACTCGTCTACAAATCCGTAACCGGTAATGCACCTAGTTACCTCACTGAAATGTTCAATCTTTCCAACCAAATTCATCTTCATAACACAAGACAGGCCAGTAAGGGTAACATATACATCCCTACAGTTAAAACTGAATATGGGAAATGGGCATTTCACTATAGTGGTGCTGTTCTATGGAACAATCTACCCCTATCCATAAGATCAGCTCCATTGATATTTAAAAGACATCTTAAGAATATAGTCTGGTAAAGTGGGTGGATATCTTTTAAAGTACACTGTGCATCTGTAACTGTTTGTCCCCCTTTTTGTTTTTGTTTTTTTCTGTGTACGTAATCTTGCAACAGGTTCCATTGGGAGAACAGTACTATAAATGCACTGAAATGGTGTCTGTATATGAAAGATTAATAAATAAATAAATAAATAAATGAATGAAAAAAGATGCTAATAAATTTTTTGGAAACCATGGTGAAAATCATGCACAGTTATTTATTAGGTTGACTCCTTGATTTGCTGTGAAGGTACTTGGGTTGTTCAAGTTGCACAAGATTGTCACTCCAGTGAAAATATTTACATAAAATCTCATTTTTAAACTATTCTAGTATCAGGTTAAGTCAATGCATGCCTGCTATACCTTGGTGTCAAACGTTACTGATTGAGTGACTTGCAAATAGAGGCTTCAGTGTCTTCTGGCATTGTTAGAACTGTTGATTGCATACATGTACATGTAGGAGACATTTTTTCAGCATTTTGTATGCATACACATGTAATTAAAAATTATATCATATCTTTTATAAATTATATCTTAGTACTAGTGATAAGGTTACCTTTTTGGAATCTAGCTTTGCACAGACTACTGAATCACTAATAATGGTATGCTAATTCCTACTAGAGTCTCTCGGACAGATAATAGTTATATCTGAACACCAAGTTTGAGTTCAGATAATTGCAAGTGATAGTTTAAGTACGTACCAGTACCAAGTAGAATACTGTGAGTACTTTTTATATTTAGCAAAAATTATACCCCTATTAAAACATGTAAACTCCCTTTTAAAATAATGGGACATTCTGTTGAAATTTTATTGTGTGCACAAATCCAAATTTACAGACAGCTGGTGATGGTGAAGAGTACTGTGAAGTCTGTTTGAATACCACAGATACAGTTGTGGTTAGGATTATGTAATACTACAAGTACAACAACACAGACTACATGTAAGCATACAATAGGGAATAACAATGTCAACATTAGTATAGGATACAAAACATGAAATCCTCATTGGTTTTACAATTTTTTCATGATATTTCTTGATCTTCACAACACACATAATCGGAACCACACGCTTTTTTGGGGTTAGGCCTAATGAAAAGTAATTAACAAACTCAAAGCATTTGATGATTATGAGACATAAAGAAATGGAAAGTAAAGAAATAAATCTCAAGGGACTGATGTCAATCTATGTCACAGGTGTTTCAGACTTTTTATTTAAAAAAAAAATTATTTATAGCTACAATAAAATAAAACATACTGAATGAAATTTTAATCCCAAGAACGACAAAAAGCTGATTTCTAAACAAACCCCACTTCTAATAATTTGTTGTGGCATTTACATTCAATCTTTAAAATATATCTTTTAGGTTTAAGGTTTTTAAAAAAAAATAGCAAGACCATCACTATCAATTTGAGAGCATGGAAATATACATGGGTTATATATACTTTTACGGAAACAGCCGGCTACGGCTAGCCACCTCTATGATTGAAGCAGGAAGTATCCTCGACCGTTCAGTATAGGACTCTAGAGTCTAAGGAGATCTTTTCTAGAGATCTGTTGTTGTGCGAACCGTGGATGGTACAATGAAATGTCTACGTACTCAATGGATATCATAGCACTGTTTAGGGGGCATGTATTTTTTTCAACACGTCTCTTGTCCTCAAGTTCACGACTTGGACCGGTGACTTCCCGAGTCCAACCATCATTATAATGTATGTGACAATGCATAGACCTCAACGTGTCATGATCGAGAGTTGACTCAGACTTGAAATGATCGGCAACTAAGGACAGAATACAAAATTACTAATGACACAGTACATAAATACACGTTCAGACAGGAGATACCATCACCTGTATGTGTCTTATATGCTATGATTCACTTTTTTTTCTATCTTCAATTTTCACTTTTAATTGTACTTGAAGGCGGCCCACTTGTCGACGTGTGAGTAACAGTAAGCCTACACAGTGTAACCCGTTGCCTTACGGAATCTACACAGCTGCCAAAAAAATCGACTTCCTTCATTCTGATCAATTCAGTAAATTGTGTGAGTTGTTACGTAGATCTAGCAGATTATGGCAAACGTCCGTACAGTCGTTCCATACCCCGGTTCCATGTCATCTCCATGCCTGATTTGGCCTCGGGAAATACATTTACAATCCCAGTAACGTTACACGACGTGTTTTCAAATGTTTCAGGCGGTTCTTACCTTGTTATGTTCCTCAGATCAGCTTTTGGGTTATCCACGGACTTCCACCATAGTTCTAACAACTTCTCTGCACCCTCGTAATGCCACGTGTTTTCATGAGACGGGGCAGTCCCCGACATTTGAGAACAACCATTGGACTCGTTGCCGCCGTTGGTGGTCGCCATGTTGACTGAACCTTCGCTTGGTTGAATGTAAGTATCATACGTGTCGACAGAGTGTGTATGTGCTTTGAAACGACAGGGGATTGAGAACAGCCGCTGAGGGCAACCTTCCGAATTCTCTGCCAATGTCGTTCTCAGTTACAAGGCCAAAGGCAGAACATTGTGTCGTGCAGTTCGAGTGTGTCATACGCTTTGAAACGACAGAGGATTGAGAACAGCCGGTGAGGGCAGCCTTCCGAAATCTCCCCATTCTTACCCAAGTTCAAAGGCAGAACATTGCTTGAGTATATGTATTCGGGACATTTCTGTTTAAACACAAGCAATTTTTCCTAGAATTCTGAGAGAAAGAAATGAAAAATCATTTTCGAACACTTGTTGTAATACGAGGGTCTATGAACCAACGAAGAAAAAAACGAATTCAGTTTAAGGGAGTGATCAGTTTTTACGGCCGGGGGTGGGCCGGTGACTTTTTGTTCATGTTGTACTTAAAAATAGTGACCCCCCTGCAATTCATTCACGAAAACAATCCACCCCCCCCCCCCTCTGACAAATAAAAAAACACAATGACCCCCCCCCCATCTGTTGACAAGAAACACTCTTTTTGTTCTTGCAAAAGACACTCTATTCTCAAAGCATAATACCGCACACTGCACAGTTAATTTTACATGTTACATTTTCAGTAATTTTAAGTGTATCTGGTAAATTGCTATCCCAAATCCATTGCTTCACATGTATAAAGCTCTTTAGATAGGAACCCTATGAAAAGTATATGATTGTCTGTTCACGGACGTACACAATATTCATGGTTTAGTAACCAAAAGTTCTAGGATATCTCTTAGATTGAGTGAACTATTAATATTTATTAATTCAGCTAATTATCAAGTACAGTATTATAAATGGAGTTAATATACTTGTAAGCCCATGTCAATAACTGTCACACATAATGATGTACTCGCATCATATAATGAATTGTTTACATCATATAAAGATATGTTCACATCATATAGTCAATGTATTGTTTTCTTTAGACTTAACACAACTGTGGCTTTCCATACTTGTACACGTTTGCACTCCTCAAGGTTTTGAATAATGAAATGTGATAAATGTCATTGTTTCAAAACAGAAATTAAAAAATGTCATAAAAATGTTTTCTGTACTACAGCAGTTTCTAAACTAGATTACTAATTCAATTCACTTACTACTGGCTATGTTGTCCAGTATATTGTTGGCAACATGATAGCCTTGAAAATAAATACACTCTAATACCAAGGAAATGTATCATTATGATCTGCTGACAAAATTTTACTCTCAGTATACAGTCACTCAATGTGGATACTAGATATTCCAGAGGAGATGTAAAATCTAATTTTTCTCATAACTTTGCACCGTGTCAGTACTATAGAAGTTCTGGCTACAGTAAATAGCCCTTTACTAGATCATCATCAAACAAGTCTGTGTTTATAACTTTAATTTGTTTATCAGTCATTCACATAATATATATTCCCTGAGAATCCGATTAATATTGTATTCACCTTGGAATATATTTCTTTCTTGGTAGTTTATGGTATAAAACAATAGCAAGAGAAAAGGGGGTTTCACATGTAGCCTAGTAACATGTATTAAACTTGGTGATGGTCACAGGTATCAGAGAAGAAGTGAAACACAAACACAGAAAAGTTATTTTTATAAGACATGTAGTTTGTACTATAGCTATGCCAAGGAACAGTTCAATAATTTGTACATGTATGATAAATCAACATATTTGCGGTGAGATCAGTAGGTAAAAAACTAATTCTTTTAGTAAGGCCTCAGAACCCCTTCCTCACCACTTCTAACTAAATTGGTAAAATTGTTGCAGACAGCACAATCAATTTCAAATCAGTATGTGGTATCATGTAGTGCTATGAATACAAAACCAGTATGTAGTGAGGAAAAATAGCCTTTTCATTGGCACAATAATGTATTTTGGGGCCATGCATAACACATTTTTCAATTTGACATTTTTAGAAATGTTTGTGTTGGGGACAAAACAGATTTCATTATAAAGGACCTCCTCTCACCCCACCCCTCACTAAAAGAATTTAGTTTTTACCGTAAATTGAACTATTGATTTCAACCATAAATCAATTTGGAACTTCTAATGGAGATGATCATAGTTATCATACATTATATGTACAAAAATTGTATAGGAACTAGACTAAATATACACATGGACATTGAATATCCAATATCTAGACACAGGCTGGGACAGGCACTTTCAGTCACAGTGTTTGCCACATATTATTTCAAAGTGTCCTAAATTGGTTTTTTTGTACACAATTCCACATGTTCAGGTCAATGGAGGAACATATTTTAGAGCCAGTAAATCTTAAGGTATTTCATTTTTTATGTGTTACATGTACAGCTACACATGCAAGTTTTTGTACCACAAGATGACACAATGCAACTCATGGCGTGCAATAGCGAGAAGTTATTTTCTAACAAATAACTGTTGCTTAAAGGTGGGCATGGCCATGGTGCAGTGTTGTGATGCCATACCATATGCATTGGATGTATCAAGAGAAAGAGTTCATGTTATATTTGAATGTATATTTATAGCTATTTGTTTATGGTTTATTTTATGCACTTACATTTTTTGTTTAATAGCTTGCACACCGCCCACAAGCGGCAGCATAGTGGCTCAATGACTAGTACGCATGCGTGTCCTATACACTAAGCGATGTTTTTTTGGTGGTTTTACCCAAGATGCATTGCGGTACACTGACTACGCATACAAGTTCTACATGTATGTACGATGTGCAATCTCCACGCCAAGGGCGCTATCTATGATATCATTGTGAGGCAGGTGGTCACAAATGAATCTACCCAGCTGTGTGAGCTTAGGGGCTTTGGCCTAGTTATGATATTAAATGTATGGACATTGAAGTACAGGAGCATGGCTCATGGTTTTGTTTAGTTGAAAACAAGGTGACCCCCCCCCCTTTATTCGCCTCGTAAAAATGATGACCCCCCCCCTTGTTTGAGTCCCAAATTGAGGCCCCCCCCCCTCTGATTTACCGGCCCACCCCCGGCCGTAAAAACTGATCGCTCCCTAAAGTGATAAGAAGATTGTCACAATGGATTTACAAATTTGTTTCCAGGGAGGGTCATATCTTAGAAAGTGGAATTAGTGGAGTTCATATTTTACTTTAACTCAATGTTTTAGATATATCTAACTTGACATTATTTTGGGATTTTGACATCCCACCACATCCCACCACTGTCACAACACATCCCATATATACGATCTGTCATCACATCCCACAACTGTCAAATCCCACCATTGTCGCAACCCACCGCCCTGTCACATCACACCAGTGCCACACCCAACCTCTGTTTCATCCCACCACTGTCACATCACATCCCATCACTGTCACATATAACACCTCTCTCCCATCCCACCCCTAGCCACACCCCAACATTACTTATTTTAATTACAAATGACGACTTGCTAAGTTGTCGTACAAAGTATGATGTTCAGTGTTGTATTTAAATGAGCACTATGTCACTTATGTTAATGTATACTGGTAGTTATTAATTATTTGCATCAGTACTAGTAGACCGGAAGAAGCTTCCAGGATATAGGACGTGAAACTGTTGCCATTCAAAACAACAGCAAGTCCAGTAGGATAGATTGTAATTACTTCGTTATTAAATTCATCCATAGATCATTAAGAACATTCATAGATATGTTTGTATTTAAGTATCACGGTAATAAAAGTCTAAAATTATGACTGCACTGAGTCGCTGATCTTCGTTGTGGACCACAAAATGAATTTGATTGGATTTATTGTAAAAACTAGTATAGCTACACAATACGCTTACCAACAGGTGATTCAATACCTTGTAGGTGATTAATATTACGAGTATAGTCAGATTTAAAGTCTGGAAAATATACTACGCTTTCAGTCTGATAGAAAATGATCTGTCAGTGCGCTGATTCACTATATACATATCGATAAAATAGGCTTATTTGTATACATGTATTGGATAAAACGGAAATATAAGATCTACATTTTGATGTCGCATGAATAAAACAAGACGTTACAGCCACAAAATGGGATTAGTAATTTATTTATTTCAATAAAACAAACATAAAATAAACCCATCCATGATGTCACAGCATGAGAGGTGTATATTTTCTCATAGGCTGTCAGCGAAACAAAGTCAAAGCGTTTATGAACATGTCGATATTCACTTTGCACTCTAGAAAAGCGTTTGTCTCATCTACAGAATCCTAGGATATTCACTTTCACTCTAGAAAAGCGTTTGTCTCATCTACAAAATCCTTTAAAAAAACAATGGGAAGCTTAAAACTCAAATTCATCAACGAGTAAATTGTGTATGATTCTCTCTGACCTAGAGGAATCATTCTTGATAAATGTTTAATTGTTACTTTGCCCGGTATGAATGAAACGTTATCACAGTTTGGAGAGTTTATACACCACAAGTTGATTTTAAAAACGCAGCGGTCACGTTTTCATACATTTGTTATGGTTACACAATGAATATTCATTTATACGTGTTTGACACTTAACGGGAATAAGCACTCAGGAGTCATGAATATTCATTGTGCAACAATGAATACTAGTATATTAATTCTGCTGATTCCCATGATGCAATATCCCACAGCAAATATACCATATGAAGACACAAGACCAACTTAATGTTTTCTCTGAAATTGTAAGTAATTATGATTGATGTAAAATCATACAATGACCCTCCGGAACGCGTAGTTTATGAAACTATCTCCATTTCCTGGAGTGGGGTTCCCTTTAGAACATTATCAAAGTTGCAAAAAAGTTAACATTGTTTGTCAAGTAAACGCTCCAAGACACTAAAGTTCTTTTATTGGTCATTTCTATCCAAAATAAATACCCCATTTTACCTCCATACTGCAACTTTAAAATCCACAAGTGACACCCCCGGTGTAAAATTATCATAATAGATTCATTATTTTGAAGACCCTGTCATTATTAACAGAATGAAGATAAAAAGAATATAACCATATGAGACACCAGTTTGACCTTTGGCACGTCCGATTCCAAACAGTGATTGCGTTTTTATTACTGTCATGTGGGAATAAAAAAATTATCGTTGTATATTATTGTGTGTAAACAACACATGACACAACCTGTAATGTATCAATAATGATTAAATCATATAGGCTTACCAAACAGTAACATCAACATGAGAAAAAAAAACCGTAAAAAGGAATGTTTTTAGACCGCCAGCTTGAATAAAAACGATAAACAATTTCGGTAAATTTTGACATCTAGTATAAAATGCTAAAGAGTCTGTGGTTTTTGGGGATTATCTTTTACTAAATTTTACTGACGACGTCAATTAAACATTTAATGAACGCATCATGTGAACACTAATAACTGTAGAAAAGTGTAATAAAATAGTCATCGCACACAAACACATACAAGTAGTGCTATATCATACGTTGACACGTCGTGATCACTTTAGTTTTACCTCTGGAGAGTTCGAGACCCACAACTACTATTGAAGAGTGCCAGGTTGTTTTTAGACAATCTGTGACAATGTGGCGTGTATTATTTCTCCTTACGGCACTGACATTACCTGACTGGACAACTGCTAAGTCCACCAAAGTAAGTACATTGTATTTCTACAAGAAATTATAAACACATCTTTAAACTGTGAACGTTTTCTTTTCTAAAGTTCTAAAAAAAAAAAAGTTTTCCAGAGCCGAGTTACTTTGTGGTATACTGTCTGTTATCCTGCTAGGCGTCAGGGTTGTATACGAAGTGTTTGAAAGAATGTTATTTTCGTTTGTTTTGTTTTGTTTGTTTGTTTGTTTGTTTGTTTGCATGCTTGTATTGTGTATATATTCACTGTAAAAATACATACATATTTTTTAAATGAAATTTGGAATTCTCGCTATCTGCAATACAATTCTATGCATCGCTAAGGAGTCAAATGGAACGCAGTCTCGCGACCGCCCATTTGTCGACACCTAGACTTCTGGTCGCCTATGTCAATACACGTAAAGGTTTCTTCCAAACAGTTTAATTTGTAACAAATAAGATAAACGCAAGTTTTAAGCTCATATAATTATGGAGGTGGGAAATTTAAATATGTACAGTATCTTTCCAGAGCAAAATTACAAGAGATGTCTAGAACTGAAAATGGGAAAGAAACATTCCTGTGTATTAGCATAGCCGACCGGAAGTGTAGTTGTCGACATTAGAACGCGTTGTCGCGCGACCTCGTTCCATTTGACTCCACAGTGATGTGTAGAATTGTATTGCAGGTAGCGAGAATTGTAGTAAATCAAATTATGAACATCGAATATTTCAATGTTAGCTTAAATCTATGGAAAAAAATATAAAATTGTCGATTACGTCGGAAAAAAACTGAGAGGGTGAACAACGATTCATTTTATGATTTAAATGTACCAGGAAATTTCATATTGCAAAGTTTGGAGATATGTTAATAACTTTGATTTGTCAGAGAATTGATCTCCAAGGCTAAACTGAAAAGTGAATATTGCATTACATGTACGTATACCATGTTTAGTTTGAATCCACGTGTTAGATATTACTAGTATGTTAACGACTCTATCATTTCCCGTTTGCAGCTAGCCAGAGTAGAATACAACAGTCGTCAGAAAAGAGCAGAAGATGGTAAGTACAACGATGGTTATATCTAGAGTCAATGACGTAGATTTTTGACGTCGAAATTTTCATTTTACAGCTACTTTTACATGTAAAGGGTGATGCAGAATGTAGAATTATATATAATACAGCTAATCGTAAAACGGAAGTGCTCACCAGAAGCATACAGATTGGTTTAAAAAAAAAAAAAAAAAAAAAAAAGTTCAGTTCTATAGTGATCAGAGATCAAAGCCAATTATTCAACAAGTTCAGTTTATTGGTTTACTTGATAGATAACAATAAATTTATTGCACGAATACAGCATGGATTGTTGTGGAGGAGATGTGTTTATATGTATGAAGCGAATGAAGTTGTGTTCAGCAATAACAGTGATATTATATATTACGTAAAACAACAACCTGTAGCCTGGGCAAATTAATAGGTTTTTGAGTATATAATTATGTTGCATACAGACTTCGGGCGACCGCTCCCTTTCATTCTGTACCCCCCCCCCCCACCACTCCGTTTGAAATTCGAGTAACAAGTACTGTCTGTATGTTAGCTCATGTAAAGTTCGGACATTTGCATTTATTCTACATTTTTTTCATTTTTTCAATTTTTTTTAATTGGGTGGGGGGGGGGTTGACGGGATCTTTGAATATCAAATGTGGTGTAATTAAAGTATTGGTAGTCTAATGGTCTCAACCATTCCTGTTTACCAACACTAGACAACTCTCATTGCAATTAGTTTATATTTGTGGATCTATATCTGTATGAGGGGGGGGGGGCAAACTTCAGGACGTTTGGAAGATTTAACTCCAAGCACTTTTCAGCAGCAATTTGTGTATAGCATATTTTATGAAAAATAAGGATGGATTGATTTGTACTTGAATTGTTTGAAATGTCAGTGTCCTATGGTCATCATTTTGTTGCATACAATAGGTAGTTTGCCAATCGGGAAAAACACGCAGCAACACATGGTTGTTTGCCATCAGATGGTGCTCTAGGTGGTCGTAAAAACGCCGCAATACGTCGTAATGCCCCTTTGCGGCACTATACAAAGGTGTGCCACTATGTGCCCCGATACCAGAATAGTGATGTTGGGATTCAGAGTAAACGGTTTGTCGATTATGATATAATGCCGATGCAAAATTGATATACTGATAATTTTTTATGGATGGTTCTTTTATTGATTTATCAAATGACCAGCCCCCGTCTTTAATATTTTAATAATATTTCTTGATACTGTTTATGATGGACATAATCCGAGTTAGGTTGCTAAGTACACATAATTGATTTTTTAAATTGATGTATATATTATATTAATATTTGACGTCGTTCGGCAATCCGTTACCAGGTAAAATAGTCTATAACAATTATTTCATATTTAAGTGAATCTGTTAAAAAGATTGAAAATGTAACAGATCGATGGACGATTGTTTTTATCTACTTTTTTTCCATGATTTCATTGACGCGGTCACAAATATAGAGCCTGTTGTATTGGTGCCGAAAAGACTTTTTGTAAACCAAGCTGCCTATACCCTCAGTCATTTCAAGATTTTGAAAGCCCCTCATTTTCCAAAAGAACCCCAAAGTTAAATGAAAATAACAATTATTCGAAAAAAATAAGACAAATCGAGTAAATCAAGTAAAAAATGTAATAAACACAAATGTTTGATTTTTATAAGAGATGTTACCACTCGGGGTAGCCTGTTGTCTACTGCTTTAAATTTTGTCGAGATTTATCGTGAATAGCTCGGAGAATGATATAAGATACGACCCAGACAACGATGTATCTCGACAGCGCAGTAAACGGGCTGTAGCTATACTACTCGGGCCTTACAAAATTTGCATTGTCCAGTCTCTGACGTCTAAATTCACATAGGTCGAGTTAAGGATAAACGCTGTACATGTACTAGTTTGTCCAAGGCACTGGAGCTGTGACGGCACTACCTCTCGTAGTAAACGATAGCTACAGCGCACAGATAGAGGTCCAGGTTCGTGGACAAATTAAGCTCGCTTTTAATACTGTTGATCTTCTGATGACAATGACAAATCAAAATTGTTGGGATGAAAGAAATTCTATTTTAGCATGTTTTTGTTTTGAGAGAGAGAAAGAGAGAGAGAGAGATTGAATTCATCGGTGTTACTAATGACACTAAAATGAATAACCTGAATCCACGTACGAATATTCATAGCTTATATAATATGTACGATATTCCTTTACAGATATAATACACGTGGGAGTTGATATCGAGCTCGTTGAGGATTGTAAAATCGAATTAACATTAGAAAGAATGAATTTAAGCGACACCAGAATTATATCTCTCGCCTACAACGTTTCTAACGTTAACAGCAGCCAAGGACTAGTGGAACACATGGCTGGTACAGCTACTTTAGATGACACAGTGTATCTCATCAAGGCAGCTTTCATTCCAGATCCGCCGCTCTGGCGCGAAACCCTACTAAGGATCGAATTACATGCTAGTGATGGAGAAGGAAATACACTTCAAGATAACGAACTTTTTTACAGTAAGTAGCCTTCTTTCCATGCTCCTCATGCTATGGTTGTGTACATTATATATATATATATATATATATATATATATATATATATATATATATATATATATATATATATATATATATATATATATATATATATATATATATATATATATATATATATATATATATATATATATATATATATATATATTTCCGGATTTACGGTACTTATTTACTTCAATAAATTAAACCGCATCCTGGATCTCACCTGCCGAGACGAGAATACACAGGTATTAAAATGCCAGGACGGCGCATGGAAGCTATAGTTGCTAGTTGATGTGTTTAGACCCTTACACGTGTCACTTTTCTATCGCAATTGTTCACCAATTTTTTCAACGAGAATCACATTTGCGTCCTTCCGTGACCAGCAAATTCCCCTGATTTGTCAAAAAAATAGAGCAGGTATTATACAACGTCGTATACAGCGTTTGCCGCATCCACCAGTCATACATTCGAGAATTGCATTGAGAGAGAGAGAGAGAGAGAGAGAGAGAGAGAGAGAGAGAGAGAGAGAGAGAGAGAGAGAGAGAGAGAGAGAGAGAGAGAGAGAGAGAGAGAGAGAGAGAGAGAGAGAGAGAGAGAGAGAGAGAAGGTGACGATTACGAACAAAACCAAAGTATCTACAGCGCATGTCTATATATATATACACACACATATATATACACACACACACGCAAACACAGACACAGACACACTTATATATATTTATCATATAGATGTTATTTCTATTCAACACGTTTTGTGTTTGACGGTGTAGAATGAATAATTGATCAATTTAGAGAGTGCTCTGGAGTGTGACCGTATTTATTGATTTGAAACATGATTTTAAAGTCACGTGTTGTCGCGTGGTGATCACGTATCAGTGACGACGTCATGTATGTGCTCTTCCTACATGCCTTAAGCGACTCGTTAACTAGCATTTTATGAGAAACGGGTAAAATATTTCTGTCATTGAACAACTCCAGCTTAGGGGAACAAGCCCAATCTGATGGCATCGTCACCACCACCACTAATACTATTCAATAAATGTGGCTGAGTTATTTGTTTGTTGTTAATTTACTTCTCTTATTGTCCGTGTTGCTGCATGATGAATTAGCTATGCGATGCTTACAGGCCATGACAGCAAACAATAAATTTCAATTTTGAAGTCAGTCGGCTCCTGAATGTTTCAGATGATTTATTATTTAGCAATGAAAGAATTTAATTTCTGTTGTATCCTGCATCATTCATGTCAAACATATATAAGATGATGGGATAATAAAGTGTGATCAATGTTATAAAAACAAACTCTCAGTGTACATGATCTTTCCCTTACCACAAATATCACATTCATTGTCGTTTACTGGTGAAGACATATTGAGAACAATAAATGGATCATCAAACCAAGAAAACATTGATCCACCGCCATAGTTACCACAGATTGCAAAGTTGATGACATCATTTGATTTGATCGCCAAATCATAGAGATTAAATCCAGTGAATTCGCGTGGAGTTGATACTGTTGTATCAAATGTTCCATCTAGACTGCCCTGTTTCTGTCCCAAAACAAATATTCCACCTTTTGGTATGGATTGGTTGACTGCAAAGTTTTTCTCATTTCTTACCCGTTTAAATTCAATATAGAGACTCCAATCACCATTAACAGAGAATCAAAAGAAAAGCATACATGATGCCATTCGTCCGGAGTCATACTCTGTATTTGTTGAGGAGATGTTACACCTATAATGATTAATTCAGTGTTCGGTATCTGCAGTAAAATAGCGGTTGTCGTCGTGTAAAGCATAATTAAAAATAGTATTCTGAGTAATAATTCTACCCTGTCTGAACCAAGTACAAGCGCTGACGGCAATCAACTCTCCATCGTCTTGAAAACGTCGCAGTCGTCCATGAGATGTGTAGTTGAGGACAATCGTCTTATCTCTAAAGGTGTCTTCTGTGCTTACATCTCTAAAAGTGGAATAATGTATTCGTTGACTCAACCATCTTCTACTTGTGAAAGTATATGTATATGGCCGTTTCGAAAATCGTTTAATACTCGTCAAAATGAAACTGTTTGACAGACAACTTTGTAGAGTGTTAATAAGTGAATAGTGTATGAAAATATACGTTGCATTTTGAGGGGAAGTTTTAGCGTTTTAACGGAATGAACAAAATATTGAATCCATGTAAATCTAATGCTAAAGTATTTGCAATTTAGAAATATGTCAGTACATGTATTTTCAATTCAATAAAAACGAAAAACGTATGTATTTGATATCTCAAGACATTTATATAATATATCAGCTGTTGTTTGTATTTATATTTCCCTGATACATACACTTCCTGAAATTGTAGGCAATTTTGACTAAGTTGCATTTTAAAATTAAATTTGGTAATATTGTTCGAATGTGAGGGAATATGAATGAGAAATCATAATAAAAATAATCATAGCATGAACTTGTAATTATCTTATGAATATCTGAGTTTTTACCTGGTCTTAAAAACATATCAACTTGATTGGCCCAATAACCTCCTTTGCCATCTGTTGAACATGAGGTGGATTCCCCATGTTTTGCGAATGTTTGTTGGGCGGTCATCCCAGAATAACAAGAACCATTATTTTGCAATGCAAACACCAAAAAGATCGGTGTTTTCCAACGTCGGAATTGCTCTCTCCCTCGTGTCATTATAACATCCTATCTCAACATACTCTATGTTCACCACGAAATTCAAAAGAAAAATACGTTGTATACTTTATATTCATATTTTAATGCCTTAAGTTATATAAAGTCATCGTCGTGTAGTCGTCATCGTTATCTTCACCACCACCACCACCACCACCACCACCACCACACCCCGTCATCATGCGTTGTCTTTGTCAGAATATGTGTGGAACTAAAACAAAGATTATATTTTACTATATTCAAGATAAAAAACAAAATGAAGTTTATGACAATATTTAATTTCTATCCCCATCAACTCACCATGTCCATAAGCATTGGTTGCCATGAGGTTCGGGAGTAGTCGAACAAGGTAACATAAACTGAATGACCACATTTTTACGTCGCTGAAGATCTCTTGATTATCTGGTGTAAAAGAGGACAACAAGTCTAAGTTAAGTAAAAGAATAGGCACTTTGTTAGTCAAATGTATTCGATAGAAAAGCGCGTATGGAAACTTAGCTAAACACATGCACAACTCGCCCTGTACGTAGCAACGGTTTCAGAAGGTACAATGTTGATATTTTAGAATGCATTATAGTGTTACAGTGTTAAAATATCATAAATGGGCGAACCTTGGTTATTTCCTAACAGATAAGCAACATGTTTACTTAGCCGCGTCTAAAAACGTAATGTTATTTTTTGTAAAAAAAATATTTTACTGTCACTAATTATATCTTGCATTGAAAAACTTAACTTATTCATCACTGCAGCCACGAACTAGCAAAGTCAACCTTAATGATTTGCTTTTGTCTTATCATTTTGTTGACACACATGTAATACTGGTAATGCTGCTTTCTCAGATATAATGGTATACAGGCGTATAGGATGACATTTCACTGAGCACTACAGAGCCTAATGACCAGTTACAATATGTGGGTAGGCTTGTATATATATAAATAATGGCTCATAGATAACATACATTGTTTATTTATTATTTAATTTGGTTGTTGCTAAATGGAAGATGATTATATATGTATATATAATAGCTATATAGAATGTTGCGTTTTCTAACGTTGACTGAATTTTAATCGGAAAATTGCTAATATTTAATCAATGAGTGTTTGTACATAATTAACTTGCCCGCTGAAGAATCATTGACAAATAAGAGCCAACTTTGTTGATAAAAATATAATTGATTCTTTTCCACAAAATTACGTTACACTCTTTCAAAATGTTGATTACATAAATTACGACACCATTGGGTATTATAACCATGGGCAACCAAATAATACATGTATGTTGTACCCATTTGTCTCTACATATTAAAATTTACTATTTAATCACTGCTACATTTTGGAGCAGAAAACGATTGTTTGTTGTGATTAGAAGTCTGGTTGGCGATATCCGATATTTACATTTACATTTACATTTAAGGTTGAGGCTGGTCTCTTCACTGTGCGCCTTTATTGCGCAGGTCAAACAGAGTTTTAATCGGAGTACGAGCATTAGAAGTTGTCTGAGTGTGTGTAATAAATGTCATGTTGTATAGGTGAAACATCAAGCCGATATCATTTTAGCTGTAGCCGAAAAAGAGACACTTTTAGGTCCTTGTATCTGATTTGCTTTGAGGCTGAACTACTGAAGCTTGATTAATTTTCAATATGCAACCATCGGCCAGACTATTTTCTTCAAACTACATGTAGTCATTTATCAACTGATGTTTGTCCATGTTGTTTCACACAGAGGCTGAACCCTGTCTGCATGGTTTCGACAGGAAAGACCCACACTTATCTACATTTGATGGGCGCCATTACAGTTACCACGGCCTTTGTTGGCATACCTTGGTCAAAGACTGTCTCAACCCTGAACCTAGATTTGAGGTACTTGGTAAATTTGAACCAAAACCTGGCGATGAAACTGAATTTAGAAGCAGAACCAATCAAATTGATATCTTGATTGATGGCTACCGTGTTAGTTTTTATCAGGATAATAAGGTCATGGTAAGTTTTGGAGTCCTTCCGGGCCACATTCTCTTTGTATTTGTCGAGACAAATTGAGTCAGTTTGGAGTATTTGCAGAAAATACCAATAACGCCAGAATAACGCCTAATCACTCCTATAATAATGTTTTAGTTTGTATATGCGATAGCTTAAGGATAGTTACTGTTGTATGTATGTATGTATGTATGTATGTATGTATGTATGTATGTATTTATTTTTATTTATCTAGTTGTTCCTATCTTTTTAGGTCAATGGCGAGGGAGTGTCCATTCCTAAGTTCCAAGTTGTTGATGGAAGTGTCAAAGTTAAGCGTGAAGTTGACCAAGTGACTGCCATACTGAAGGAGCACGGCATGACATTACGTTGGGTCGGTAGGGAACACACCTTGTATGCGACACTTCAGAATGCACACTATGTAGGTAAACTTTGTGGCCTCCTCGGTGATGCTGATGGGGATAAGACTAATGATTACGTCACACGTGAAGGCAGAGAAACAAGAGATTCTAATGAATTTGCAGGGAGTTGGAAAGTTCCCGACGTTAGGTTGGTCTGGCTATCCTTTCTATACCGATATTATAAACAATATGCTAATTTGGCTGATTAATATACACGACTTTTTATCACCATATATGTGTTTTATAGGCATTGCATTTATTGTTTCCCATTACTACCATCACAGCAATGTTTTGAGAGGGAACTTAAGTAATCAATACCTATGTTGGATCTCATTGACTGAGCTGAAGAGCAGAACTCCCAAAGATTAGACGGGTGCACTACCTACATTGCCAGACCGAAGTCAACATTCCCACCCCACCCCACCACATTATCATTAATACCTTACCGTACTGTTTACCCTGAACTTCTGTGAGACCCACTCTTCTAATTACACCACACCACACCACACCTAACACTTGATTTAATGAATGATGGTTGTCAGCAGCGATTAGACTGATATGTTCTGATATTACAGTGCAATGGTGGTAGCGATGGGGTCTGGTATTGTAGACTCTGTGACATTGGTTATATGTTAAAATCACAATATAATTCACAGTAAAATGGGACCATCAACTTGCAATTTGAAATTCTAAAATATGGCCTCCTAATTCCCCGGCCCTCCCCTTATAATTACTGAAGACTCATTTTAAGTTCAGTGGCTGTCTGATATCCATGTTCTGAAAAAAAATCATGTTACCTCGTGTAACTTATCAATTTAGTGCATACAGGTTACAAAAAAAAACATTTGTTTTCATACCGTATGGAAATTTGTAAACAATTTGTACCACTATAGAGCTCCAGTACAAGGCAGAAGTGTACCAATAGTAGAGCCTTCCTTAATTACGTCCGCATTAGCTCATAAAAATGTTCATCAACTTAAAAAAAAAATCTTATTTTGGAGTAAAACGGTGTGTGCTTTTTATCTGATGTCGACGATTTCTCTTTTGTCTTCCAGTTGCGAGTACGAATAATGGATACCGATAGATTGATACTGAGAACTACTATGCCACGACGTGAGAGTGAATATTGACACGTGCACTACACGAAAATGAAAACGTAATTGATGACAAATGCTACAAGACCACTAACATATTCGTTTTAATTTATTTCTTGTGGTGTGAGAATCAGCTGTAAAGTTCAATTCAAACAGCAGGGTTACAGATTCGTATTCTACACTTCACTTCTTTTCTTGAGACCAGACATTCTTTCTCTATTAGTTCCGGGTTTAGAGCTAAGGAAATAATGTTTGTGGTTGGATATTTTTTGTTTCTTGGGATTTTGGTATGGCATAAGTATATAAGTTAAGTGTACAAGCCTATACATTAATAAAGCCAGAGAATTGCAATGTGCATTGTATCGTTTTTGTCATTATACACCAAAGCTTTTTATTTATCCACGTGACACGTTAATCACTGAAAGTTAAAGCCTGCACTCTTGCCAAATAGCTTAATGACCGAAAAGCATTAATCGTGTGCAAATGGCGCATTAAAATTAAACGATACATCAACACTTTTTATAACATACACTCGTCTTTTTATCTCCGATGCCTGTACCAAACTGTACTGAAATTGAAGCTTGGACATATAGCCTAATTACAAAAAGGAAATAATTAAGCATGCAAATCATATATGTAAATTTATTGGATGTTTGACAAAATGCAAACAGTTGTGTTTGTTATTACAATAAGAAATACATGGTTAATTTCATTACATATGATGCAGTCGTTTCGAGATATCGTGTTCACAGACATACATACAGATTGACAGTCAGACAGACAAACATACACACATAGATAGACAACAGTACAATATTACCCCTCTTATAGAAGGACTTCGACAAAAAAAACTTTTAGTATTAAAGTGGCCATATGGATGAGAATTTGGTATTTATTTTGGATTTTTATTTGATAAAACAGCTTCACTATGTTTTTCTACTTGAAAAAATAATGTGAAAGAACATTGACCAAGTCCGTGTTCATAACTCAATACATTGCAAAAAGATGCACAAAGTGTAAAAAGTTTGTTATTGTACGTACAATAACAAACATTTTACACATTGTTTAATGTTTTGCAGTTTATTGAGTAGCGAACATGAACTTGGTATATGTTCTTTCACATTATTTTTTCAAGTAGAAAAACATGGTGAAGCTGTTTTATCAAATAAAAATCCAAAATAAATACCAAATTCTCATCCATATGGCCATTTTAAGTTAAAACTTGAAAAGGTAAATATGACATTCGCATTGGCAGTATTCGTTAATTTTGCCATTCTCATAACAAATATTGCTTTTAAATTTGTATCTGTTGCTTTAGTCTTCAGATTGCAGTCGTAAGCTTATGTTAAGATCAGCACCAACATTCAAACAGCGTGTGGATATGTGGAAAAAATCATTTCATCGAATTGGGGATATATTTCACTTTATTGACTAAACGAGTTGTGTTTTATGCTGGACCAGATCTCCAATCTAATCAGTTCTAGCCATTGCCCCAAAGAATTTACATGAATTATCAAATTTCGTTTTAATTTCAAGAGACACTTGTTTTTGCAAAATACCATGTCACAGACAAACAGACTAGCACACACTCATGAAGACAACTAATCGTAATGGCATATACCACCCCCTGAAGGGTAGGTATAATTATTTTTCATGCTTATTTTATTGTGTCGAATCGGAGTAGATGGTTTTATATTTCATGGTTTTATTTTAACCACATTTGACGAAGGCTTGTTTCTGTATTCTTTCTGAATCTGGCAGGTTTATACGGCCACTGTCTTGCTGTAGTACCATAGTGTAATGGTCTCACATCCTATGTGTTGATCAAGTCGATATATTTCCTGGTTATATGCTCAGTCATGAAGTCTGTCACAATATCGTCATTTTCCTTTACATATGGAATATACCGCTTTAGAATTCACTTGACTGTTATTTGATGATATTGATATAAGCTAGTTTATGGAAATAAATATTTCGTGAACTCTTAAGGATCTACACACTACATATAACAATGTGTACTAACAATAAATATTATCCTTTCATATTTCAAATCACCATCTACAGTGAATGTCAGCATCATAGTGCTCTACAACTGTCGCCCCACGGGTACAGACCTATATCAACACAACAGCCCTAAGTAACATCTTGAACTCCCTGTGTTCCTGGAGATCATAAAATCCATAGTTTCACAAACGATTAAAATATTCACATATCTAGCAACCTTTGTGATCTAGGCTTCGTATGGTACAGGTACCTGGGTTGACTTGTTAAGAGATGTGGTTCAAGTATTCCCACTTTAGCCATTCGGCATAAAGCAGTAGTGATGAGGCTACAACCAGCTAGTTCCAGATTTCAAGCTGCCATTCTAACTAACAATTTGACTATCATTCAATGACTTAACTGTTTGAAATACCCACCCACCCACCCACTCACCCACTCACCCAAAGTACAATTATATTGACTGCATTTATTCCATCGTTTGTAATATTATTCTACACCCTGACTTAAGGGCAAAGGTGAACAAAATAGCAAAAATCAATTTATAACCGTTATATTTATCCTATTATATAGAAACCTTATTCTATTCTTTCCCCTTAACCACTCTATCAGTATTACGTAGGCTCTAAACCGCATTAACCCCATTGTTTTCAACAAACTAAATTTGTGCTTTGTGTATTAAACTATACAACCGTAGCTTAGGCTATGCGAAAATTTCTTTTTTAAACCAATATAACCCTCGAAGTAAGTGCGACGAGAACCAACGTAAAGAAAACCCCAGTCATTTACAAGGTGTCTGTGTCAAAACCAAAATATGCTATCGTCTGGCAAAATAGTAATAGTTAATGAGGCAGTATTTTGAATCACCTTTGATTCTGTTTTTGTTGTTGTAAAAACCAAGAAGGTAGCCATTCTATATGTGCGATAAACGTGATTATTTTAATTATAGCATATGGTCTGAAACATAATTTTACGGAAATCAGTCTTTTTTTGTAGTTGTTTTATAGAAGTGTTATTTGGAACTCTTTCATTGGAATGGGCTCGTTTTCCTTTACGAAGTACATCACTGCGAGCGCACCAAAGTCATCAGATATGTGAAAAGCATTTGGTTTAACTAAATAACACATCTCTTTGGTATACCACCATCCTGACTGCAGAAATTAATGTAGCACAGGGCACATCGTCAGGGTGATTGGAGTTATCTCTGTCCTTTGTAGACCTCTGTGCACCGTTGTGGTAACTCATTCATCCGTAACATTACCCGCGATATGTTTTACCAATCGATAAACTTATAATTGGATGCGCCTTTTTCAACCAAAAAATGTTTACCATTAAAGTCTGCCATGTCCATACATAAAGTGTGCCTCTTGATTTCCGTTAAGAGATGGATTTGGTAAAGACCATACCAGAAGTTATTTGTTAAATCTCCAAAACCATCCTCATAATCTTCCCAATCTCGATCAAATCCGACATCGTACGCTTCTGTATGACGATGCAGTCAATGTTCATATCACTGTATACATAAAGACCTTCATATTGACTTTCTTTTTTCTATTGTGATTGGGTAAAGTCCACTCTCTGTTATCCCATCGGCCTTCATTTCTGCACAATCGTTTATCAGTTCTGTGATGGAAGGTGGTAGAAATTCACATAGTTGTTAGTACAATGAATGTGCAGATGAAATTTACAGCTGTAGCAATATCTGTGATGTAAAAAGATGAAAATAGCATACCTGTACAATACATGTGACGGAACCAGATTAACATTACAGATGTAACAATATTTTGGGGTAAGGAGATGGAAATATCGTGCCACTAGCTACAGTACATGTGATATAAGCAGATGAGAATTACATTCCTGATGATATTAACGTAGCCAGATGAAAACAGCCTGCCAGTACAATGAAAACGATAAAGGAGATGAAACTTACAATTTTAACATTATTTGTGACGTAACGAGATGAAAATAACATTCTTCTACAATGCATGTGATGAAAGCAGATGGAAATTACAGGTATCACATGACTTGTGACGTAACAAGGTATACTTTACACTACACGTGTAACAATATATATGGCATATGCGAATAACAACTAGCAATGCATGAAGGTGGAGATGCACAAAAAGTCATTATTTTGACCATTTTTGAGATAATATCCTCTTTTGCCACATATTCTTCTTTCAACCAGTGAAAATTGAACTGGGTTTGAGTTTTGCAATTATCGAAAAATCATGACAAAAAGAAGTAAACTGGGGGTACTGAATTGCCAAAAGAAGCCTTATTTTATCACTATAAACTCACGATATTTGCATACAAGTAAGGCGATTGACAGGGGATTGTGAAAAATATACGATGGTGTCAAATTCGCGCATGCTCAGATCACACATGGATCACTAGCATTGTAACCATGGAAGAAAAGGGGCGATATCTCCATGATGGCACTACAAAGGAGAGAAAAAGATGTGGGTATCCCAGGCATAACATCCGTTCTCTTCTAGTAGTGACGTCGCAACGTTAATAACGTCAACAATATCTGTATAAGAGAGAGAGAGAGAGAGAGAGAGAGAGAGAGAGAGAGAGAGAGAGAGAGAGAGAGAGAGAGAGAGAGAGAGAGAGTGAGAGAGTGTGTGTGTGTGTGTGTGTGTGTGAGAGAGAGAGAGAGGGGATGGAATAAATTAAGCTTCCAAGAGCAGCTTGCAATTGGTGTACGAAACTTCAAGAGACAGTGAGAGAGTGACATCAGAAAAGACTCTAGTGTATAAGTATTGTGGATTATATTAGATTGCATTAATGCATTTAGTAAAGCCATAGCCGTAACCGTGGCGGTAATTGGGGAGAGGAGATACTTGCATTTCAAATGGAGGTCACTAACACATAAATCGAGCAATGTAATATGTAGCCTGTCTGATCATTATTTGTCAGGTATTCATTTTATTTTGTAGAATTTATCGGTTGTCTTGTATTATAAATAACGTTACACTCGCACATTACAGGAAACAGAAAAAATAACCACAGCCTTGCCATTAAAGCAGGCTGCCTTCTCATTACTTGAGCACACCAACAGTTTAAAAAATAATAATGACAGACAGACAGACAAGCTTTTTCAAAATGTCTGGTGGGGGTATGTCCGACCGACCACGTAATGATATAACTCTCTCGTCAGAACAAAATTATGGATTGTATCAAATAAAAAATAAATATCTACTAACATTTATATTCTATTACTGCATCAAGTAAAGAATTATTATGTGTGATATATTATCACTTAAATTTGGTCACTTACAAGGCAAAGAGAATTTGATAACTATGTTGTCATTTAACACAAACACTTGCAGGCAATCCCCCCAAAATGGCAAAACACATGGACATGCAATGAATAATTTACCAAGGTGCTGAAAAATCATATGTTCGTTGATATTTGATAATTGATAAAGTAATAAAAATTGACATAAGCCTGACGTGACTGCATTACCTCCCATTTGCGGCATATGAACATTCGTGGGCCAACAGTTCTGGGGCTTAAAATTGCAGGATTATGCCATTAATAGTATCGTCATGACACGTGGCATGTTTTCACAATCCTCTTTATGTAAGCGAGCTAACGGTAGTCTTAAAAACAAATATTTTCAACTGACTTCCATTATTAAAATGTTACGAAAGGACATAGCAGTATTTCTTTCATTGCTCACTTTTAAGGAATGAAATGAATGAAACATTTGTGTATGTTTTATGAGAATAAAGACATGATTGATAATGTCGTGACAACTTTGTACATAATGAACACAGCAGACGTACCCTCACATAGTCACTGCCCATAGACTGCATTCAAAACACACATAAAGTACAACAAAAAAGAAGCTAATTACGTAAAACGTAGGTGAAGTTATTCAGTCATTTTTTATTCATTCTCACAATCACCAATACACAATATTTAAAGACCCTCAACATTTGACGTAAAGTTTTAAGCCATTGTTTATTGTTACATCTGTCAGATCTGTCGCAATGTGAGTTCGTATTCATTATGTTTACCAGACTTACTGAACTGCTCATTTAGATATTTTCAGTGAAATTGCCAGGAAAATCTACAAAGTTCATCAAAATAGTCAAGCTTTTTGTGTATTTCTGACAAGCATTGTTTGAAATAAATAAAAGTGTGAGCTTAACAAGGTACTGCAGTGAATTTGCATCATTCAAACGTTGCCGACTTGCAGTTAGTGGACGCTGAAGACTGTTCTACTGCTATATTTTCTCACATAACAGGTATGTGATAATTTATTTGAGTTCTGCAATATTTTCTGGTACGACTTAAGTGACTTCTCTGCTGTACTGAAATACATTGCAATAATCATAATTCTTCTTCGCCTTCTTCATAACACTGAGCATTCGTGTCAGATGATTATTTTAGTGTGGAAATGATTAACATGGATTTGAATTTTAAAAAAAGGCTAATTGAACAATTAGTTTAATTTAAATTTGGTTCTTATAATGAAAGGTTACTATTTTACACAGAACGCACTACAAAGTTATAGTTTTACTGTTCACATCTCTTTATAAATACGGTTGTGAAAGTTCGCAGGTTTCTTAATATCCGCTACTTAGCTTTAGTTTGCAATGAAGTTCACTATTTTGTTACAGGCTAGGTGTTTTGTATGTAAATATCTTTCAAGGACTGAGTTTATTAAGAAACATTTCATTGTTTTTATTCCATTTCAGGTCACCCATCACACATAGACATGTTGAAAGTGTTTGTTTTCCTGACTGCCGTGTTAGCGGCATCAGTTTCCTTGGAGGTAAGTTTATTTTGTTTTGTTTGTAATTGCCTATGATAACGACTGTTTGGTCACATTCGTGCTGAGAGCAGAATTCATGTCCATATTGTTGTGCATGACAAGTACATGTACGTTGTGATTTTCCTAGTATTCTACAGTCATACGGTTGTCTTACAAATGTGGTATGTTTTGTGTATTGTGAAAGTTACTCTCCATGACCAAATATCACCATGTATAAAATACATACGTACATGATGTTTTCAATTCAACGCCTTCTTTAAATTGTATTGTATTACTTTTTGAAGTCTACATCTGTTTATCATGCTTTATAACCGACATAAAAGATGAGATTACACTTTTGAAAAAAAATATAGCGCTGTTATATTTTTCCCGTTAATCTTTCCATCTTTCACATGTGAATTAATGGTTGCAGGTCGATCGCAAGTATCCACACCTCATAACCGTACAACCCATCTCTATAACTGTGCTCTTTTGTGTTCGCCTCCTTTTCGTAAACCCCCTACAGTGGGTGTTATTACCGAGTATTGTTCGAGTTCTCAGTATTTAATGATTTCTTTGTCACTTAACTAGTATTGTCGTTGAGAGTGTGTTTGTTATAGTGTATTTTGCATGATATTTCACAAAACACTCTTTCTCCGCCTCTTTGAATGTTGTACAAAACACCGTCAAACACTTTCAACGTTCAATAAACGTGTATGTACAAAACGATCGTAAATTCCGTCGTACTACAACGTATACTAATAAAACGACAGGTATTCAATTTTCATATTTTGCAAATATATACAAAAATCAAATAACAGTAATCCTATGAACCAAACATACATCTCTAGAGATCATATTGTTTTTGCCTACTAATCAATATTTCATAGTGTATAGTTAATATACTTGTTTCATATGGTAACCAATGTGAATTGAAACTTACCCTAGGCCTGTTGTTAATACCTGTAAAGAAGATATATCGCAAAAGTTTGAATTGATGTGCGTACCTGTTAATTTTCCGCTTGTTTTTATATTGGTTATATTAGTGATTCTTGTACATATTTGCATATTCCATGTTACTTACATACAAAGTGAAATTAGCCTAATACAAACTAAAGGTATCCTAGTAAACGGCGTTAAGACTGATAGCAATTCATTGTTTATCCCAGTATTGTTATCAATAATTCCGATATTTTCTCGATATAGTCAGTTTGGGCTAATATATTTCTGCATTTTTTTCAAAATTAGACGTAGGAGAGGCTGAGATATATCAATATTTTAGGAGAAGAACATTAATATTGAATATGATTGCAAACACTTTGCCTAGCATACACTGTGGCCAAACACCTACATTGCACTCATTAAAAAAAATATGATTGCGCATACACGATGGCATCAACATTCCTAGATCCACCACTGCAAGCCACCCAAGTTAGGAAATATTACAGAGGTATTAAATTGTATAGATTGAACATGAATCGCCCTTCACCGCTTTGTTTTGCGCGGAATGTGATAAATGTTTTTCCTCGCATACAGCCTATGTCAGAATTTCAAAATAGAAAGTAGATTTAATCAGAAACACTGTATTAGTTCATAAACTAATCCACATTTCATTTCATGTGTTATTTTTAAAAAATGAGTCAGTCAGTCTGTCAGTGTCAGGCACAATTAATAGATTCTCACTAATAAAGACATAAGGTTATCCATTGTCATCACTGATCATAGACCTCGTGACACTTTAAGTTCATATTTTGTTCATCTAGTTATCTGCCATCTTATCTTTCTTGTCTTCCTTGCATGATATACATCTCCATCCGATGAGTATTAAAGTATCCATATTTATATAAATCCGTTAAATGAATAAAGAATAACTAACGCAATTGCTACTTTTACGGTAAATTGTATATTTTGGTACTTATAATGAACTAAACTGTAATATATACTGATATAACTCAACGCCTGAGCACACACTATAGTCTAAAATAAAGTATATGAAATAAGTGGTATCACTACACGATACAAACACGATCTATGAATACACTTACGGGCGTAAACCTATAGAATACGTATGTTTCCAGGCACACGGTTTTGAAAAAACAATACATGCCTATTCCTTTATAAACAAAACCATTGTAAGTTTGCATCGTGGTAAATGCTTCTATCACTAGCAATGAATACTTAAAAAAGACATTATAGAATATATGAAAACACTTGACTCGATATGCTGGTATGTCCTCAACCCCAACTTATGCAATAATAAGGAGTCGAATACCCTACCGGACTCATGAATACACACTGTTGATGGCGCTATACGGTGTTGGCCGGGTCATTACCCGGAAACTGTTACCTACCGACTTAAGTATTTACACATGTCATTTTAGCATGCTAAACGCTTGTATGTATGTATGTATGTATGTATGTATGTATGTATGTATGTATGTATGTATGTATGTATGTATGTATGTATGTATGTGTGTGTGTATGTATGTATGTATGTATGTATGTATGTATGTATGTATGTGTGTATGTATGTATATATGTATGTGTGTGTATGTATGTGTGTATGTATGTATGTATGTATGTATGTGTGTGTGTATGTATGTATGTATGTATGTGTGTGTATGTGTGTGTATGTATGTATGTATGTATGTATGTATGTATGTATGTATGTATGTATGTATGTATGTATGTATGTGTGTATGTGTGTGTATGTATGTATGTATGTATGTATGTATGTATGTATGTATGTATGTATGTATGTGTGTGTGTGTGTATGTATGTATGTATGTGTGTATGTATGTGTATGTACGTGTGTATGCATGTGTGTATGTATGTATGTATGTATGTATGTATGTATGTATGTGTGTATGTGTGTATGTATGTATGTATGCATGTATGTATGTATGTATGTATGTATGTATGTATGTATGTATGTATGTATGTATGCGTGTATGTATGTATGTATGTATGTATGTATGTATGTATGTATGTATGTATGTATGTATGTATGCGTGTGTATGTATGTATGTATGTATGTATGTATGTATGTATGTATGTATGTATGTATGTATGTATGCATGTATGCATGTATGTATGTATGTATGTATGTATGTATGTATGTATGTATATGTGTGTTTGTGTAGGGGGATGGTCTAGGTAGTAGGTATGTGAGGAAGGAATGGAGAGTAAATGGCTGGATGGGTCAATACAGATGGACGGACGGATAGAGGATACGTGCGTACTCCTTTACTTTCCCTGATGGTCGACACGAATGGAAATGTTTCCTGCTCAACACATTTCCAAGAGTGGGTGCAACTACTCATTCCATTGGCAAAGAATATGTGACCAATAATTGCATGTGACAATAAACACGGTACATTCTTGTTCAGTATTATTTCATGAACTTAAGTAGGTATTGAGGTAACGTTTATTAAAGAGGTGGGTCATGATGTCTCATTATTGGCCCTGTTAGAACGATTTGTCTTCATTGCTGTCAGTATGGCACCACAAGTGTCTATACAGTGTCTGTTTCATACATTGGTGAAAATACGATAAGACGAGACAGGAAAACCAATACAATACAATACAATACAATACAATACAATACAATACAATACAATACAATACAATACAATATACGACAAGACAAGACAAGACAAGACAAGACAAGACAAGACAAGACAAGAAAAAATCAGACAAGACCAGGTCAGGCCCATCTATACACAGTAACACCTTTTCCCACTCACTCCGGCCTGCATTCTACCCATCAATTTAGAAGTAATTTCAAACCCAAGATAGATCATCTACCTGTGTAAGCTACGTTCCAACCACATCGAACAGGAAACCACCTGGTCATGGTCGACGACGAAAAGTTTCCATTATATCTAATCAGGATCAACAAGGATGATAACTCTTTGTAAATCAATATTGAATTTGATACTTTTTCTGGTCTTCACAGTCTTTAGTGTAGTCGCTAGTGCTCTCATGTTTTTACCGTCTTTCATTATAGATCCCATTATCTCCAAGAAAGTTACATGATGATCACCATTCCAGATTCAAAAACTTTAGAGAGGGACGTCACTTGCCTGTCGTAGTGGTATGTAGGTTTTATCGATCCCAAACAGTTGTACATTTGAAATAGTTTAAAGTAAAATAGTCAGCGTAGCAGAAAATTATTTTTTCATGATATCGTTTTGAGATTGAAGCAAATAAGCAGAACGTGAAAAATACTGTATACACGTGTATTTTGCGAGACGATTCAATACCAATGATCTACTTGCAACACTGTATGCTGCCATCACTCGACTCACCTACAACCACAACACAGTTGTTTCTGTTTGACAAATACCTGGTGGAAAATGACAGACAAGTTATATGGTAGGACGAAATGAGACATTATTAAATCGACCTTTTTTTGAAAGAAATGGATGAGCAATTGATATGGCTATAATTACTTCATCACTAATAGATAATAGGGGCTGTTAATGCTTATCTACTTTTAAAAATGCTAATTATTGAACAAATGAAACATACTCTTTAAAGTGCATCTGATCAATCGCTTTGTCAATCTCCTTTCAATCAAACTGTATTCTTTATTCGTTGCATTGTTAGGCATCCTCCAGGATTGAAAGAAGACAGACAGGTATTTAACGAAAACCTAAATTCTTCCGGGAACATAATCATTGCATGTCAAACCAAACAAAATTATGATTTTAACCAAAGTTTATTTTCACTAAATACAAGTACATCTTGTTATCACTTTTATTTTATTTCATTTGAAATGTAAATGCATATAAATACATCCCAGTTCAAAACCAACTACCAATATCTCAAAGAGCACTTCATAAGTAAGCATACAAAGGTGACTCGGTCCCGTTCATTCTATGATTAGACAATATGCCTTCTTTGCTAGCCAGGTAGAGATAAATGTTATGTCGGTTAAACGAGCAATATCATTAGTAATGAACATGGTGGCGAATATATATATATATTTGTAAACCGAACATCCTGCCAATACGGATTTCTTTCTCAAAAATAATCTCATCATTTAGACAAACAATCATCACCTAGGCAATATAAAAAAATATCAGCAAACATTACTATAAATATAAAGAGTTCAAGAGAAGTAAGGATGGAATTTACGGGAGAAACTCATGATAAACGTTATTCTGAATTACTGCATATCTTTCATGACTTTTGTTCATATCAGGACATATTGCCATTGATTCAATGTAACAATGAATCCTGATTGGGCTGTATGTTATGTTTATGGCAAACTCTAAATCTGAGTACTGTGATATTTGTCTTCATATATGGACAGACTGCGATGAATTTAAATGTGACAATGGCGAGTGTATTTACCATTGGACTGTATGTAATGGTTTTAAAGACTGTAGTGACGGAAGTGACGAGGGTAAACTTTGTGAAGGTACGCACTGTAATTACGTATACAGTTACAATTTTCTTTCATCGATGTACATGACCTTTTTCGCCTATAAGAAGAAAACAACACATATATATATATTAATCTTGCCGAAGTCAAATACGACATGGTTGTAGATATAAATATGCACTCGTCATTTTCCTGTGTCTATATATGTTAATGTAGTTGCACAATGGGTGTTGAGACTGGAAAGACGTTCACTCGTCCAAACAACAACATTTGAAGTTTGTTGAAAGAATATGTGAATGTTTACGATATTTAAGAACTATGACATGTTGTACTTGCAATGCCTTCTTAGATTGTACGGATAAAGCATTATTCAAATGTGGCGATGGGAATTGTACAGTGGCTGGCTACCGATGTGATGCATATAAAGACTGTGATGATAGAAGTGATGAACTGAATTGTCCTGGTACGTCCTGGAGTTTGTTTGTTTAATATGAAAAAATTATGTCACTCAGTTTTCTGTAGGGAACATACAATGTCGTCTTAAACGAAAAGTGATAAGTAGATATATAAAGGTGGCCCAATCACTCTCGGTGTAACAAACGTTACACCAAGTACATGAACGTTGTATGCAATAGACCTGTAAACAGAACATCCTGCCCATAGATTCATTTCATATTTCCGTAATGTTGACGGCAAAACACTACAAATTCTGTACATAGATTTTCAATGATGAAGCCATTTTTATCATTTTCTGCGATCATCAAGTAATGTTTGCCACAATGATCACTGATAATAAATAGACACCACTCTTCCGAGATCACATCATGATAGATTTAATGCTTCTGGTGGTAAATGTGTAATGGAAATGACGTATCTTTTCCGATGATCATAACACTTTGCACATCCTCGGTGTAATATCGTCAACTAATTTCTGCTGGAACAATTGTCTTTCTTCCTCAGCATAAGAAATATAATCTAGCCAACTGCCATCGCCTAGGCAACGTCAAGAAATATCGCAATCAATTCATCGCAATTGTTTATGATAATCAATAATGTCACACCCCTCCATGAAAATGTTGACGGACATGTGTGTTATGAAATAAAATCGACTGTTACCAGCGCCTGCAAGCATTACCATCAATATCAAAAGTTCGAAAGTCACTGTAATAATGATGGACTTCAGGGATTAATTCATGACAAGCTTAATTCTGGAGCACTGCATATCTGTTAATATCTATTTCTTCATATCTGGACAGATTGCCCAGGATTTGAATGTGACGATGGATATTGTATTTCGGGTTGGCGTCTATGTAATGGTTATGGAGACTGCAGTGATGGAAGTGACGAGGGGAAAATTTGTGAAGGTACTTATTATAAGGACTAATAAATGAAATTGTGTGGTTCCTATTAAGCTCAATAGTTAAAATGAGTGGGGTAGGTAGGGAGGCTGTTTAGTTATTTTATTTTGTAGTATGTTTTTTTCCATGTGTAAGTGCTTAGTACATGTTTCCCGTTGTTTGCCAAGTGGTCTCCGAGTTATTTTTTCTTCCTATCAGATGTACAGCCATTACAAATTGGAAGAACAGTTTTACATTGTCTTTTTAAGCTGATGTCAGTTTTCGCGTCCACCTTCGTGAGTTATCACAATTTTTTCGATTTCATTATTTTTTCTCAAATACGTAACAACAGTTCAGAGTCGACAGTGAAAACTGTGTGGGGTCGGGTATTTAACTCGAAACAAACAATTATTTTTCTGATTTTTTGAATAAGTATACAGTAACGTTTTATTTTCATGAGTAATGTACATTAAATGTATCTCCTGTATGAACTATCAAATAATATAAAACATATATATGGCAAAAAGGAACACAGCACCTAAACTATTCTTAATGCCGAGGTCAAATATGACATGGTTGTAGATATAAATATACACTCGTCATTTTCCTGTGTCTATATATGTTAATGTAGTAGCACAATCTGTGTGGAGACTGGAAAGACGTCCACACAACCACATTTGAAATTCGTTGAAAGAATGTGTGAATGTGTACGATATATAAGAACCATGTCATGTTGTACTTTAAATGCCTTCTTAGATTGTACAGATAAATCATTGTTCAAATGTAACAATGGGAATTGTACACTGGCTGTCAACCGTTGTGATACTTCTCAAGACTGTGGTGATGGAAGTGATGAACTGAATTGTCCTGGTACGTTCTAGAGTTTGTTTGTTTAATATGTACAATTGTTTCTCTGTATAAGTTTGTCACTCAGCTTTCTGTAGCGAACATACAATGTCGCGATAAGTAGACATATAAAGGTGGCCCAATCACTCTCCTTCTATACTTAGACAATATGCATTATTTTCAAGCCAAGGAGAGAAACAAAAGTTATACCGATTACATGAACAATTAATGAATGTTGCGTCCAATAGACCTGTAAACCGAACATCCTGCCCATACGGATTCATTTCACATGTCCTTAATGTTGACGGCAAAACACCACAAATTCTGTACATAGATTTTCAATGATGAAGCCATTTTTATCATTTTCTGCAATCATCAAGTAATGTTTGCCACATTGATCACTGATAATAAATAGACACTACTCTTCCGAGATCGCATGATGATGAATTTAATGCCTCTGGTGGTAAATGCCTGGTGGAAATGACGTATCTGTTCCTTTGATCATAGCACTTTGCACATCCTCATTCCAATATCGTCAACAATTTTCAGCTGGAACAATTGTATGTTAATTGGTTGTCTTCATTCATGTGCATTAGAACATGTTATCTAGCCAACTGCCATCCCCAAGACAACATAAAAAAATATCGCAATCAAATCATCGTATTTTTTTTATGATATCTAATGATATCACACCCCTCCATGAAAATGCTGATGGACAGGTGTGAAATGAAATAAAATTGACTGTTACGCACACTTGCAAACATTACCATAAATATCAAAAGTTCGAAAGTCACTGTAATAATGATGGACTCTCAGAGAGTAACTCATGACAAGCTTAATTCTGGAGCACTACATATCTTTTAACATCTATTTCTTCATATCTGGACAGATTGCCCAGGATTTGAATGTGACAATGGATATTGTATTTCGCGTTGGACTTTATGTAATGGTTATGAAGACTGCAGTGATGGAAGTGACGAGGGGAAAGTTTGTGAAGGTACTTATTATAAGGCCTAATAAATGAAATTGTGGAGTTCTGATTTTGCTCAATAGTTAGAATGGGTGGGGTAGGTAGGTAGTCGGTTGAGGTATTTTATTTTGTTGTATATTTTCTTTCCATGTTTAAGTACATAGTTCATGTTTCCCGTTGTTTTCCAAATGGTCTCTGTGTTATTTATTTCTTCCTATCATATGCTCAGCCATTACAGATTGGATGAACAGTTTTACATTGTCTTTTTATGTTGATGTTAGTTTTCTCATCCACCTTCGTGAGACTTAACAATTTTTGCGATTACATTATTTTTTCTCAAATACGTAAAACCAGTTCAGAGTCGACAGCGAAAACTCGGTGGGGTCGGGTAACTCTAACCAAAGAATTATTTTTTACAATTTTTAAGATACAGTAACGTTTTATTTTTATTAGTAATGTACGTTAAATGTATCGCCTGTATGAACTATCAAATAATATAAAACATATATATGGCAAAAAGGAACACACCGCGTAGACTAGTCTTGCCAAGGTCAAATATGACATGGTTGTAGATATAAATATACATTTGCCGTTTTATTGTGTCTATATATGTTAATGAAGTAGCATAATGTGTGTGGAGACTGGAATGATATTCACTCGTCTACACAACCTAATTTGACATTCCTCGAATGTGTGAATGTGTACTCTCTATTTAAGAACCATGTCATGTTGTACTTTTAATGCCTTCCTAGATTGTACAAATAAAGCATTCTTTAAATGTGACAATGGGGATTGTACAAGTGCTGACAGACGATGTGATAAATATCAACACTGTGATGACGGAAGTGATGAAAAGAATTGTCCTGGTACGTTCTAGACTTTGTTTAATAATGACTGCAAGTATGTGCAATTGTTTCTGTATGTAAGTATGTCACTCAGTTTTCTCCTGGGAAGATATAATATATGCCGAATACAGAAATAAAAGTTATACCGATTACATGAACAATAGACCTACCTGTAAACCGAACATCCTGCCCATACGTACGGATTCATTTCACATGTTGACGGCGAAATAAATTTTGTGCACAGATTAACAATGATGAAGCCAGTTTATCAGTTTCTGGTATCATCAAGTAATGTTTCCCACATTGATCACTTGTAATAAATAAAAATCACTCGGAGATCGCATGATGATAGATTTAATGTTTCTGGCGGTAAATTGCTAGTGGAAATGATGTATCTTTGTCAATGATCATAAAACCTTGCACATCCTCAGTGCAATGTCATCAGTCATTTTCTGCTGTAACAATTGTATGTTAATTAGTTTTCTTTATTCCTCCGCATTAGAACATACATACATATAAGGTATATGATAACCATTGCAGGAATAATAGTAATACAAACTTTTATTTAATTTTGAATTTGTTTTACAGAGTAAAGAACGACTGAATATCGAAGTGAAATGTCACGGAAAATGTACCAAAGATACTAATTAATGTAATGGTATCGTCCGAAGAAAACCTTAATTAATTCATCATTTGCATTATTTGGTGATGGTTTTGAAGAAATATAATATTTATATCATCTCACTGCTCCTTCAATTCGAAACAGTCTTCCCCACAGTCGTCGACGTCACTCTCACTCTAAGTCTTCCATCCGCGCTGCTCTTAAAACTGTGTGGCTGCACCAGGAGTTAATCGGAGAATAGGCACAATATAAATTCGCTTTATTGTTGTTTATTATGTTATCCAGAAATATCGTTATTACGAAACATATTCCTGATCAGATTAGAATTTTTTTTTTTGCTATGCTTCTTCAATGAATGGTACAGTTTCTTTTAGAATGTATTTGCGACCATATTGGAGATGGTAAAACACGTATTACAATATTAGAATTTTAAAATAGATTTATATTTGTTCTACAATTCAACTATTTATACAGTCCTCAGTTATGCGAACATTGCATTCTATGATATGCTGCCTACCTATCTTAAACACGATCTAAACCGTCCTAGGAACATATGCAGAAAATTAGTTAGTAATGAATTCTACGAACTATCTGATAACTCTACATTGTATAAACTCAAATCGTTTAAGACTGCTACAAAAATTATCAAAGATTCAACACATCCACTACATACAGAATATGAATATCTACCAAGTGGTCGTCGCCTCAGAGTACCACGTGCACGTACAAACAGATTTATGTATAGCTTTGTTCCAAGATCTATTCATCTCATAAATAACATGTAACCGCTACTGTCTGTATGTATGTATTTATATGTATTGTATTGTAATCCTAACTTTACTTTTCATGGATTATGTATTTAATTAATGTAAACTGTGTGGATATGTAGTTTGTCTATTTTCTGTCAATGCAACGAAAATTTCATGATCGACATGACGAAAGTTATTATTATTATTATTATTATTATTATTATTATTATTATTATTATTATTATTATTATTATATTGTCTATATACTAAAGGATGTTATAACTCTTTCAGCTTAGCATTGATACTGAATCACGTGTTATTATCTAGCATTATGGACTCAACTGTTGAAACGTGATAATCAAGCCAATTCTATCCATTTGTTAACAAATCAAAAACAACAAATGTGGAACAATAGTCAAATGAACCAAGAAGTAATCTTTTTGCCCAAGCTTTATTAATCTTGTTGTTATTATCCGTGCTAAAGAGTACGGCGATATTTGACATCAACATGTAAATGTAACACCTTCATAATGCCATGATGTTCCAACGAATGTTGGTTGTTAAAATCTGACAGAGAGGCAAAGCTATGAAAACGACCTTATTAGCATAGACAACACAAATCATTGTAAAGAAAGTGAATTGTTAAGAAGTGGGGGTTGACATGCATTTATTGTATACATATCTAAGAAATCATTTTGGTGACGGTGTTATTATAATAATTGTTGGTATTAAGGATACAATTTGGTGTTATAGGTTTAAATAAAGTATTGGCATTAAAATGAAAACAGTTTTAGTCGTCAGTTTATGTGATGATATGGTGTATTCACCAATAAACTATATTCACTCCCAACATTCCACTGAAATAAGGTATTGAATAAGGTATTCGGAGAGCTTTCTAGGTTTCAAAGGAATGCTGATCGTTTGCTTCTGTTCTGGCGTATTTTCGACTAATTTCCAGCAAAACCTACCTCGCAGGGGATCGTCCATCATTTCTCTTTGTTGTTCAAACTTGTACCCCGATACACACAACAGCCAATTTATGTATAGCCACGTGTTCAATTTGTAGTATTGACGGGCATGGTGGGTGTAACCGGGACCAAACAATTTTTTTTTATCAGGCCTAATAAATTGTTGTGTTGTCATTGAACATGTCATATGCAAATTACCGTCTACGCAATAACATTATAATCAAATCAAACACTGATTGTCTTCCCTAATACATCACTCGTCTATCCTGTATATTCCAGAAAATATTGCTTTGAAGATCTTTGAATACAAGTAGTATATTACGTAAAATTTATCATCTGCCATTGCATATCTGTCTGTCTGTCTGTCTGTCTGTCTGTCTGTCTGTCTGTCTGTCTGTCTGTCTGTCTGTCTGTCTGTCTGTCCATTCGCCTAGACATAATTATTTTTGGTCGCGATGTGTACGTGCGACAACATTTGCATAATAAACACACAAATGTTCGGTGAGTTTTGTCTCGTTTCCACACTCACGCCATTGATGGTGCTCTTTATATAAATCTACATAGTTTAAAATACAACAACTTTGCAGACACACACCCACACCCACACATATAGATTAATGAATATACATATACAGGATAGACGAGTGATGTATTAGGGAAGACAATCAGTGTTTGATTTGATTATAATGTTATTGCGTAGACGGTAATTTGCATATGACATGTTCAATGACAACACAACAATTTATTAGGCCTGATAAAAAAAATTGTTTGGTCCCGGTTACACTCAACATTAGAATAGGTGGGGTAGGCAGATTTGTTATTTTATTTTTATTATATTTGTTTTCTGTTTGATCGTCTATTTCATGTTTTCAATTGTTTTGCAAATGGTCTCTAGCATGAGTGGGTGGGGTTATCAATTTTCAGAAAATATTGCTTTGAAGATCTCTGAATAAAAGTAGTATATTACTTAGAATTTATCGTCTTCGTGTCTGTCTGTCTGTCTGTCTGTCTGTCTGTCCATCTTCTATAAAACACCTTGTTAACTTGAAATCAGATATCACTGTGGAAGGAAACAGACACACATGAAGGTCAAGAGGATAATAATGATGCCGGACTTGTTTGCTCTCCAAGAGGATCTTTTTGCATCTTGGGTCAGACGGCTGTGTGACCAAGGCAACGCAAGGTGGTTAGCGATCCCCCTGTATTGGCGAAGGCATTTTGGCGCTGATTTCACGGTTTTTCATTTTAATTATAATGATGACAAAAACTTTCCCTTTTTAGATTCAATTCCCTTTTTCTACAAAAATGTTGTTATTGCATGGCACAAAGCAGGCGGTGGATGTAACAACATTCCCAAGCCTAGTCACTTGGATATACGCAGACAAATGATTTGGGGGTAATGCGTATATATGTCATAATTGGGACGTCTCTCTTTTATCCGGGTTGGATTAAACCTAATATTATTTATATACATGATATTAATGACGAATATGGTGACTTCATAATGCCTACTTGTTTGCTTCAAAAACTGCGGTACAAAACACATTGGATAGCGGAATGGAATAAACTTGTAAACAATGGAAATTGGCATTGAAAGACACCCGTATCGACTATTCATGCACACAAAGAAAATTAATGCTTGACCTTGAAAAATTGTCTTCAAAATTTCTGTACAAAAATCTCTTGGCCCCTCGCATTACCGAGCCAATTTGTGAACATAGCTGGAATGGTCAACTGCAATTGTTCAGCAAAAGTCATTGGAGAATAATATGGACGAACCAAACGATTCTTCTATCACAAGACAGAAAATTGTCAGATTTTAATTTTAAAATTATTCATAGGATTCTACCAAGTGTAATCAACCTTTGTCGCTGGAGAATAAGCAACAGCCACAAATGTAGTTCATGCAATGTACCGGACACATATGAACACATGTTACTTCAATGTCAAAGACTTGGTTTGTTCTGGGATCACGTTCAGACTCTTCTTAGTACGAAGCTGAACATACAAGTTATAATAGATTTTAATGTTATTGTCTTTGGTTACAAACCACTGAGTGTCACTCCAATAATTATTAACATGGTGACAACTATTGCAAAATACTGCGTATTTGCGGCTTTGGCTAATTTCAATAATAACCCACAAAATCCGAAATCGATCCCAAGCTATGACTTATTTCACAAATATCTATCTTTTATGTACAAAATAAATCAAACAAAGAAATGTACCTATTTACCATTCGGGAAAAGATTATTATCTTGAGAGCGTATTATTGTTAACCTTTGTATTTGCTTTTAGTATGACAAGCACTTTTATTTGGGGGGCAGTGCTTTTTTGACTGATTAATTTATATTTATTTCTGATGAACTGTAACTATTTTGTTGTATGTATATTTATTTTTTCCAGTTTGCTTGTGATATGTAAAATGTTTTGACGGAGCAGTTATGTAAATAAGATAAAAATAAAAGAAGAAAAAAAGGGGATAATAATTACTTAACTTTTTATTTTTAAATGTGTACAGAAATATTAGGTCGGTCAGGTTATCGAATACACACAATGTTCTTTATTTTGCCTTAGACTTAGTATAATGTACAGAGATCTATACAAGGACTAGTTACACTTTCTTTCAAATCACCATCCACAATTATCACTTCAAACCTGTCAAACTGACATATTATAATTGATGAATTATCAGAAATTGCTCAGGTGACCATTAACGTATTAAACAAATGGTCAATTTAAAATCTTTAAATTAGGGGGCATTTATTTTAAGTCGTTTACATAATTATATAGTAGTATAGACTTGATATTCAAAAAAGGATTGACCCGTCAACATACCAGCTTGGATTTATTATATGATCTTTGTTCGTCCCACGTCATTATAAAATTCTGTAGAGAAACTAACCTGTCTTTGAACAATACAACCGTAATTGCTGCTTGGTACGGTATATGTAATGAATAGTGAGACATCAGACATAGATACGCATATGTGATTACTTAAATTTGCTGGTCATTGCAATATCGTTTGAGAAGAATACTGAATTAAATACAGAGATTTACAACATATATTAGGATTCCAGGAGCAGCTTGGTGTACGAAACGTCAAGAGATAGTGAGAGTGACAACAAAAACGATTCTGGTGTATAAATATTGTGGATAATATTAGATTGCATTAACGCATTTAGCAAAGCCATAACCGTAACCGTGGCGATATTTGGGGAGGGGGTTACTTGTATTTAAAATGGAGGTCACTAACTCATAAAGCGAGCAATGTAATATGTAGCCTGTGTGATCTTTACTTGTCATGTATTCATTTTATTTTGTTTTTTGAATTTATCGGTTGTCTTGTATTATAAATAACGTCACACTCGAACATTAAAAATAACAGAAAAAATAACCACAGCCTTGCTATTGAATCAGGTTGCCTTCTCATTACTTGAGCACATCAACAGATTAAAAAATAATAATAATGACAGACAGACAAGCTTGTTTAAAATGTCTGGTGGGGTATGTCCGACCATGTAATGATATAACTCTGTCGTCAGAAGAGAATTGTGGATCGTATCAAATAAAAACAAATAAAATATTTACTAAACATTTATATTCTATTACTGCTATCAACTAAACAATTACTATGTGTGATATATTATCACTTAAATTTGGTCACTTACAAATCAGAGAGGACGTGGTAACTATTTCACACAAACTGTTACAGGCAATCCCTAAAAATGGCAAAACACATGGACATGCAATGTTTTTCAATGCTTCAATACAAGATGTGAAATTTGAATAATTTACCAAGGTGCTGACAAATCATGTGTACGTTGATATTTGATAATTGATAGAGTATTAAAACTGACATAAGCCTGACGTGACTGTATTACCTCCCATTGGCGGTATATGAACATTCGTATGCCAGCAGTTTTGGGCTCAAAATTGCAGGATTCTGTCATTAATAATATCGTCACATTCATGACACGTGGCATGTTTTCACAATCCTCTTTATGTAAGCGAGCGAACGGTAGCCTGAAAAACAAATATTTTCAACTGACTTCCATTATTAAAATGTTACGATAGGACATAGAAGTATTTCTTTCATTGCTCACTTTTAAGTACTAATGAAACAAATGAAGTATTTCTATATGTTGTCTCAGAATAAAGACATGATTGATAATGTCGTGACAACTTTGTACATAATGAACACAGCAGACGTACCCTCACGTAGTCACTGCCCATAGAGTGCATTCAAAACACACATAAAGTACAACAAAAAAGAAGCTAATTACGTAAAACTTAGGTGAAGTTATTCAGTCATTTTTTATTCATTCTCACAATCACCAATACACAACATTTAAAGACCCTCAACATTTGACGTAAAGTTTTAAGCCATTGTTTATTGTTACATCTGTCAGATCTGTCGCAATATGAGTTCGTATTCATTATGTTTACCAGACTTACTGAACTGCTCATTTAGATATTTTCAGTGGAATTGCCAGGAAAATCTACAAAGTTCATCAAAATAGTCAAGCTTTTTGTGTATTTCTGACAAGCATTGTTTGAAATAAATAAAAGGCTGAGCTTAACAAGGTACTGCAGTGAATTTGCATCATTCAAACGTTGCCGACTTGCAGTTAGTGGACGCTGAAGACTGTTCTACTGCTATATTTTCTCACATAACAGGTATGTGATAATTTATGAATTCTGCAATATTTTCTGGTACGACTTAAGTGACTTCTCTGCTGTACTGAAATACATTGCAATAACCATAATTCTTCTTCTCCTTCTTCTTAACACTGAAC